>NW_028118253.1:0-45229 GCF_965113295.1 Leuciscus leuciscus | reverse complement strand
TAATTGTATGCGTCTCTCTCGGGGTTTCTTGGGGCATTTCGGTGCTTGTGTGGGGAGCGGCCAGTTGAAGCGAAGGCCAGTGCACAGCCTGAAGTGTCTTCGGACAGTTTATGGATTTTCTCTTCACCTAACCAAGCCCGTGCCTCGTAACTCTGGACCTCGTGCATGTTATCTGGATGTTCCTTGAGATGTCTGGGGGGGTATGTGTATAATTATTAAATATTAAAATGATAAATAAATTTATTGATAGTCAAAAAACGATTTATGAAGCACCATTTAGTGCTGAAAGGTATTTTAGTTCAAGTGGGAGGGGCGCCCGCCCTCTGAAGTCCACTATAAAATCAAGTGTGACCACGCCCTCGAGCACGAGGAAGCCGAGAGGGATTTGAGAGAGTTGTCATTCTAAATTCACCTGATGAGGAGCCTTGGGAAAGCTCGAAACGCGTCGTGAAAGTATGCCTGAATGACTCGAAACCGTAAAAATGAGTACAGCTGCCATCATTTGGGGGTTCGTGATGTAGCAGAAGCCTTGGAAAATTTTCTCTTCGACCCATACAGGTCTGGAGTTGGTTAAAATGGCCGCCATCATTGGTCTGAGTGATGTTGCAGAGCCACATAAATTTTTCCTCCGTCCACTGTGACGTTGAGCGTCTCCAAAAAGGGTCCATGTCCATACAGACGTGGGATTTATGCCCCTCACCACTCTTAGCTAACACCTACCATTCGTTTTTTTGTTCAAATTAAGCCCTTGTTGGCATAAACCACGGCAATGTAGCCCTTTTGGATCTAGCCCACGGCGTTTTAGCCCTCTTTTAATGTTTTATAATTGTATGCGTCTCTCTCGGGGTTTCTTGGGGCATTTCGGTGCTTGTGTGGGGAGCGGCCAGTTGAAGCGAAGGCCAGTGCACAGCCTGAAGTGTCTTCGGACAGTTTATGGATTTTCTCTTCACCTAACCAAGCCCGTGCCTCGTAACTCTGGACCTCGTGCATGTTATCTGGATGTTCCTTGAGATGTCTGGGGGGGTATGTGTATAATTATTAAATATTAAAATGATAAATAAATTTATTGATAGTCAAAAAACGATTTATGAAGCACCATTTAGTGCTGAAAGGTATTTTAGTTCAAGTGGGAGGGGCGCCCGCCCTCTGAAGTCCACTATAAAATCAAGTGTGACCACGCCCTCGAGCACGAGGAAGCCGAGAGGGATTTGAGAGAGTTGTCATTCTAAATTCACCTGATGAGGAGCCTTGGGAAAGCTCGAAACGCGTCGTGAAAGTATGCCTGAATGACTCGAAACCGTAAAAATGAGTACAGCTGCCATCATTTGGGGGTTCGTGATGTAGCAGAAGCCTTGGAAAATTTTCTCTTCGACCCATACAGGTCTGGAGTTGGTTAAAATGGCCGCCATCATTGGTCTGAGTGATGTTGCAGAGCCACATAAATTTTTCCTCCGTCCACTGTGACGTTGAGCGTCTCCAAAAAGGGTCCATGTCCATACAGACGTGGGATTTATGCCCCTCACCACTCTTAGCTAACACCTACCATTCGTTTTTTTGTTCAAATTAAGCCCTTGTTGGCATAAACCACGGCAATGTAGCCCTTTTGGATCTAGCCCACGGCGTTTTAGCCCTCTTTTAATGTTTTATAATTGTATGCGTCTCTCTCGGGGTTTCTTGGGGCATTTCGGTGCTTGTGTGGGGAGCGGCCAGTTGAAGCGAAGGCCAGTGCACAGCCTGAAGTGTCTTCGGACAGTTTATGGATTTTCTCTTCACCTAACCAAGCCCGTGCCTCGTAACTCTGGACCTCGTGCATGTTATCTGGATGTTCCTTGAGATGTCTGGGGGGGTATGTGTATAATTATTAAATATTAAAATGATAAATAAATTTATTGATAGTCAAAAAACGATTTATGAAGCACCATTTAGTGCTGAAAGGTATTTTAGTTCAAGTGGGAGGGGCGCCCGCCCTCTGAAGTCCACTATAAAATCAAGTGTGACCACGCCCTCGAGCACGAGGAAGCCGAGAGGGATTTGAGAGAGTTGTCATTCTAAATTCACCTGATGAGGAGCCTTGGGAAAGCTCGAAACGCGTCGTGAAAGTATGCCTGAATGACTCGAAACCGTAAAAATGAGTACAGCTGCCATCATTTGGGGGTTCGTGATGTAGCAGAAGCCTTGGAAAATTTTCTCTTCGACCCATACAGGTCTGGAGTTGGTTAAAATGGCCGCCATCATTGGTCTGAGTGATGTTGCAGAGCCACATAAATTTTTCCTCCGTCCACTGTGACGTTGAGCGTCTCCAAAAAGGGTCCATGTCCATACAGACGTGGGATTTATGCCCCTCACCACTCTTAGCTAACACCTACCATTCGTTTTTTTGTTCAAATTAAGCCCTTGTTGGCATAAACCACGGCAATGTAGCCCTTTTGGATCTAGCCCACGGCGTTTTAGCCCTCTTTTAATGTTTTATAATTGTATGCGTCTCTCTCGGGGTTTCTTGGGGCATTTCGGTGCTTGTGTGGGGAGCGGCCAGTTGAAGCGAAGGCCAGTGCACAGCCTGAAGTGTCTTCGGACAGTTTATGGATTTTCTCTTCACCTAACCAAGCCCGTGCCTCGTAACTCTGGACCTCGTGCATGTTATCTGGATGTTCCTTGAGATGTCTGGGGGGGTATGTGTATAATTATTAAATATTAAAATGATAAATAAATTTATTGATAGTCAAAAAACGATTTATGAAGCACCATTTAGTGCTGAAAGGTATTTTAGTTCAAAGTGGGAGGGGCGCCCGCCCTCTGAAGTCCACTATAAAATCAAGTGTGACCACGCCCTCGAGCACGAGGAAGCCGAGAGGGATTTGAGAGAGTTGTCATTCTAAATTCACCTGATGAGGAGCCTTGGGAAAGCTCGAAACGCGTCGTGAAAGTATGCCTGAATGACTCGAAACCGTAAAAATGAGTACAGCTGCCATCATTTGGGGGTTCGTGATGTAGCAGAAGCCTTGGAAAATTTTCTCTTCGACCCATACAGGTCTGGAGTTGGTTAAAATGGCCGCCATCATTGGTCTGAGTGATGTTGCAGAGCCACATAAATTTTTCCTCCGTCCACTGTGACGTTGAGCGTCTCCAAAAAGGGTCCATGTCCATACAGACGTGGGATTTATGCCCCTCACCACTCTTAGCTAACACCTACCATTCGTTTTTTGTTCAAATTAAGCCCTTGTTGGCATAAACCACGGCAATGTAGCCCTTTTGGATCTAGCCCACGGCGTTTTAGCCCTCTTTTAATGTTTTATAATTGTATGCGTCTCTCTCGGGGTTTCTTGGGGCATTTCGGTGCTTGTGTGGGGAGCGGCCAGTTGAAGCGAAGGCCAGTGCACAGCCTGAAGTGTCTTCGGACAGTTTATGGATTTTCTCTTCACCTAACCAAGCCCGTGCCTCGTAACTCTGGACCTCGTGCATGTTATCTGGATGTTCCTTGAGATGTCTGGGGGGGTATGTGTATAATTATTAAATATTAAAATGATAAATAAATTTATTGATAGTCAAAAAACGATTTATGAAGCACCATTTAGTGCTGAAAGGTATTTTAGTCAAAGTGGGAGGGGCGCCCGCCCTCTGAAGTCCACTATAAAATCAAGTGTGACCACGCCCTCGAGCACGAGGAAGCCGAGAGGGATTTGAGAGAGTTGTCATTCTAAATTCACCTGATGAGGAGCCTTGGGAAAGCTCGAAACGCGTCGTGAAAGTATGCCTGAATGACTCGAAACCGTAAAAATGAGTACAGCTGCCATCATTTGGGGGTTCGTGATGTAGCAGAAGCCTTGGAAAATTTTCTCTTCGACCCATACAGGTCTGGAGTTGGTTAAAATGGCCGCCATCATTGGTCTGAGTGATGTTGCAGAGCCACATAAATTTTTCCTCCGTCCACTGTGACGTTGAGCGTCTCCAAAAAGGGTCCATGTCCATACAGACGTGGGATTTATGCCCCTCACCACTCTTAGCTAACACCTACCATTCGTTTTTTGTTCAAATTAAGCCCTTGTTGGCATAAACCACGGCAATGTAGCCCTTTTGGATCTAGCCCACGGCGTTTTAGCCCTCTTTTAATGTTTTATAATTGTATGCGTCTCTCTCGGGGTTTCTTGGGGCATTTCGGTGCTTGTGTGGGGAGCGGCCAGTTGAAGCGAAGGCCAGTGCACAGCCTGAAGTGTCTTCGGACAGTTTATGGATTTTCTCTTCACCTAACCAAGCCCGTGCCTCGTAACTCTGGACCTCGTGCATGTTATCTGGATGTTCCTTGAGATGTCTGGGGGGGTATGTGTATAATTATTAAATATTAAAATGATAAATAAATTTATTGATAGTCAAAAAACGATTTATGAAGCACCATTTAGTGCTGAAAGGTATTTTAGTCAAAGTGGGAGGGGCGCCCGCCCTCTGAAGTCCACTATAAAATCAAGTGTGACCACGCCCTCGAGCACGAGGAAGCCGAGAGGGATTTGAGAGAGTTGTCATTCTAAATTCACCTGATGAGGAGCCTTGGGAAAGCTCGAAACGCGTCGTGAAAGTATGCCTGAATGACTCGAAACCGTAAAAATGAGTACAGCTGCCATCATTTGGGGGTTCGTGATGTAGCAGAAGCCTTGGAAAATTTTCTCTTCGACCCATACAGGTCTGGAGTTGGTTAAAATGGCCGCCATCATTGGTCTGAGTGATGTTGCAGAGCCACATAAATTTTTCCTCCGTCCACTGTGACGTTGAGCGTCTCCAAAAAGGGTCCATGTCCATACAGACGTGGGATTTATGCCCCTCACCACTCTTAGCTAACACCTACCATTCGTTTTTTGTTCAAATTAAGCCCTTGTTGGCATAAACCACGGCAATGTAGCCCTTTTGGATCTAGCCCACGGCGTTTTAGCCCTCTTTTAATGTTTTATAATTGTATGCGTCTCTCTCGGGGTTTCTTGGGGCATTTCGGTGCTTGTGTGGGGAGCGGCCAGTTGAAGCGAAGGCCAGTGCACAGCCTGAAGTGTCTTCGGACAGTTTATGGATTTTCTCTTCACCTAACCAAGCCCGTGCCTCGTAACTCTGGACCTCGTGCATGTTATCTGGATGTTCCTTGAGATGTCTGGGGGGGTATGTGTATAATTATTAAATATTAAAATGATAAATAAATTTATTGATAGTCAAAAAACGATTTATGAAGCACCATTTAGTGCTGAAAGGTATTTTAGTCAAAGTGGGAGGGGCGCCCGCCCTCTGAAGTCCACTATAAAATCAAGTGTGACCACGCCCTCGAGCACGAGGAAGCCGAGAGGGATTTGAGAGAGTTGTCATTCTAAATTCACCTGATGAGGAGCCTTGGGAAAGCTCGAAACGCGTCGTGAAAGTATGCCTGAATGACTCGAAACCGTAAAAATGAGTACAGCTGCCATCATTTGGGGGTTCGTGATGTAGCAGAAGCCTTGGAAAATTTTCTCTTCGACCCATACAGGTCTGGAGTTGGTTAAAATGGCCGCCATCATTGGTCTGAGTGATGTTGCAGAGCCACATAAATTTTTCCTCCGTCCACTGTGACGTTGAGCGTCTCCAAAAAGGGTCCATGTCCATACAGACGTGGGATTTATGCCCCTCACCACTCTTAGCTAACACCTACCATTCGTTTTTTGTTCAAATTAAGCCCTTGTTGGCATAAACCACGGCAATGTAGCCCTTTTGGATCTAGCCCACGGCGTTTTAGCCCTCTTTTAATGTTTTATAATTGTATGCGTCTCTCTCGGGGTTTCTTGGGGCATTTCGGTGCTTGTGTGGGGAGCGGCCAGTTGAAGCGAAGGCCAGTGCACAGCCTGAAGTGTCTTCGGACAGTTTATGGATTTTCTCTTCACCTAACCAAGCCCGTGCCTCGTAACTCTGGACCTCGTGCATGTTATCTGGATGTTCCTTGAGATGTCTGGGGGGGTATGTGTATAATTATTAAATATTAAAATGATAAATAAATTTATTGATAGTCAAAAAACGATTTATGAAGCACCATTTAGTGCTGAAAGGTATTTTAGTCAAAGTGGGAGGGGCGCCCGCCCTCTGAAGTCCACTATAAAATCAAGTGTGACCACGCCCTCGAGCACGAGGAAGCCGAGAGGGATTTGAGAGAGTTGTCATTCTAAATTCACCTGATGAGGAGCCTTGGGAAAGCTCGAAACGCGTCGTGAAAGTATGCCTGAATGACTCGAAACCGTAAAAATGAGTACAGCTGCCATCATTTGGGGGTTCGTGATGTAGCAGAAGCCTTGGAAAATTTTCTCTTCGACCCATACAGGTCTGGAGTTGGTTAAAATGGCCGCCATCATTGGTCTGAGTGATGTTGCAGAGCCACATAAATTTTTCCTCCGTCCACTGTGACGTTGAGCGTCTCCAAAAAGGGTCCATGTCCATACAGACGTGGGATTTATGCCCCTCACCACTCTTAGCTAACACCTACCATTCGTTTTTTGTTCAAATTAAGCCCTTGTTGGCATAAACCACGGCAATGTAGCCCTTTTGGATCTAGCCCACGGCGTTTTAGCCCTCTTTTAATGTTTTATAATTGTATGCGTCTCTCTCGGGGTTTCTTGGGGCATTTCGGTGCTTGTGTGGGGAGCGGCCAGTTGAAGCGAAGGCCAGTGCACAGCCTGAAGTGTCTTCGGACAGTTTATGGATTTTCTCTTCACCTAACCAAGCCCGTGCCTCGTAACTCTGGACCTCGTGCATGTTATCTGGATGTTCCTTGAGATGTCTGGGGGGGTATGTGTATAATTATTAAATATTAAAATGATAAATAAATTTATTGATAGTCAAAAAACGATTTATGAAGCACCATTTAGTGCTGAAAGGTATTTTAGTCAAAGTGGGAGGGGCGCCCGCCCTCTGAAGTCCACTATAAAATCAAGTGTGACCACGCCCTCGAGCACGAGGAAGCCGAGAGGGATTTGAGAGAGTTGTCATTCTAAATTCACCTGATGAGGAGCCTTGGGAAAGCTCGAAACGCGTCGTGAAAGTATGCCTGAATGACTCGAAACCGTAAAAATGAGTACAGCTGCCATCATTTGGGGGTTCGTGATGTAGCAGAAGCCTTGGAAAATTTTCTCTTCGACCCATACAGGTCTGGAGTTGGTTAAAATGGCCGCCATCATTGGTCTGAGTGATGTTGCAGAGCCACATAAATTTTTCCTCCGTCCACTGTGACGTTGAGCGTCTCCAAAAAGGGTCCATGTCCATACAGACGTGGGATTTATGCCCCTCACCACTCTTAGCTAACACCTACCATTCGTTTTTTGTTCAAATTAAGCCCTTGTTGGCATAAACCACGGCAATGTAGCCCTTTTGGATCTAGCCCACGGCGTTTTAGCCCTCTTTTAATGTTTTATAATTGTATGCGTCTCTCTCGGGGTTTCTTGGGGCATTTCGGTGCTTGTGTGGGGAGCGGCCAGTTGAAGCGAAGGCCAGTGCACAGCCTGAAGTGTCTTCGGACAGTTTATGGATTTTCTCTTCACCTAACCAAGCCCGTGCCTCGTAACTCTGGACCTCGTGCATGTTATCTGGATGTTCCTTGAGATGTCTGGGGGGGTATGTGTATAATTATTAAATATTAAAATGATAAATAAATTTATTGATAGTCAAAAAACGATTTATGAAGCACCATTTAGTGCTGAAAGGTATTTTAGTCAAAGTGGGAGGGGCGCCCGCCCTCTGAAGTCCACTATAAAATCAAGTGTGACCACGCCCTCGAGCACGAGGAAGCCGAGAGGGATTTGAGAGAGTTGTCATTCTAAATTCACCTGATGAGGAGCCTTGGGAAAGCTCGAAACGCGTCGTGAAAGTATGCCTGAATGACTCGAAACCGTAAAAATGAGTACAGCTGCCATCATTTGGGGGTTCGTGATGTAGCAGAAGCCTTGGAAAATTTTCTCTTCGACCCATACAGGTCTGGAGTTGGTTAAAATGGCCGCCATCATTGGTCTGAGTGATGTTGCAGAGCCACATAAATTTTTCCTCCGTCCACTGTGACGTTGAGCGTCTCCAAAAAGGGTCCATGTCCATACAGACGTGGGATTTATGCCCCTCACCACTCTTAGCTAACACCTACCATTCGTTTTTTGTTCAAATTAAGCCCTTGTTGGCATAAACCACGGCAATGTAGCCCTTTTGGATCTAGCCCACGGCGTTTTAGCCCTCTTTTAATGTTTTATAATTGTATGCGTCTCTCTCGGGGTTTCTTGGGGCATTTCGGTGCTTGTGTGGGGAGCGGCCAGTTGAAGCGAAGGCCAGTGCACAGCCTGAAGTGTCTTCGGACAGTTTATGGATTTTCTCTTCACCTAACCAAGCCCGTGCCTCGTAACTCTGGACCTCGTGCATGTTATCTGGATGTTCCTTGAGATGTCTGGGGGGGTATGTGTATAATTATTAAATATTAAAATGATAAATAAATTTATTGATAGTCAAAAAACGATTTATGAAGCACCATTTAGTGCTGAAAGGTATTTTAGTCAAAGTGGGAGGGGCGCCCGCCCTCTGAAGTCCACTATAAAATCAAGTGTGACCACGCCCTCGAGCACGAGGAAGCCGAGAGGGATTTGAGAGAGTTGTCATTCTAAATTCACCTGATGAGGAGCCTTGGGAAAGCTCGAAACGCGTCGTGAAAGTATGCCTGAATGACTCGAAACCGTAAAAATGAGTACAGCTGCCATCATTTGGGGGTTCGTGATGTAGCAGAAGCCTTGGAAAATTTTCTCTTCGACCCATACAGGTCTGGAGTTGGTTAAAATGGCCGCCATCATTGGTCTGAGTGATGTTGCAGAGCCACATAAATTTTTCCTCCGTCCACTGTGACGTTGAGCGTCTCCAAAAAGGGTCCATGTCCATACAGACGTGGGATTTATGCCCCTCACCACTCTTAGCTAACACCTACCATTCGTTTTTTGTTCAAATTAAGCCCTTGTTGGCATAAACCACGGCAATGTAGCCCTTTTGGATCTAGCCCACGGCGTTTTAGCCCTCTTTTAATGTTTTATAATTGTATGCGTCTCTCTCGGGGTTTCTTGGGGCATTTCGGTGCTTGTGTGGGGAGCGGCCAGTTGAAGCGAAGGCCAGTGCACAGCCTGAAGTGTCTTCGGACAGTTTATGGATTTTCTCTTCACCTAACCCTAACTCTAACCCTAACCTAACCCTAACCCTAACCCACCAGTCGACTAGCCATACATCAATTACTATATAAACCAAGTTTCGTACAGATAAAACACACCGTTGCAGATATATGGACAGTTAAGATTCGGCCAATCAGATGCCCTTTATGCAAATGAGGGTGGTTACTAATGAGGGTGAAAGTCGTTTTTACCTCCCTACCTATATGCCATTTTAACCCTAACCTAACCATAGCCCCAAACTAACCCTAAACCCAAACTAACCATTAGTCCAAAGACTACTTTCAATATTTAACACAAAACAATAAAAAAATATGAACAAACAGTCGATCAAACTCATCTATCCATCTATCCATCTATCCATCTATCCATCTATCTATCCATCCATCCATCCATCACTCCATCACTCCATCACTCCATCCATCCATGTATAACACAGGCCTAAAAACATTCACTTTTTCAAACAAAAACTTTTTTTTTTTTAACAAAAAGTTGTTTAAACTCATGTATCTATATATTCATCTATTCATCTATCTATCTATTTATCTATCTATCCATCCATCCATCCATCCATCCATCACTCCATCCATCCATGTATAACACAGGCCTAAAAACATTCACTTTTTCAAACAAAAACATATTTTTTTTAACAAAAAGTGGTTTAAACTCATGTATCTATATATTCATCTATTCATCTATCTATCCATCCATCCATCCATCCATCCATCACTCCATCACTCCATCCATCAATGTAACACAGGCCTAAAAAACATTCACTTTTTCAAACAAAAACATTTTTTTTAACAAAAACATTTTTTTTAACAAAAAGTTGTTTCAACTCATGTACCTATCTATCCATCCATCCATCCATCCATCCATCCATCCATCCATCCATCCATCCATCACTCCATCCATCAATCTATCTATAGAAATAGACACTTACCTGTCAGCATTGGTGCTGTTTCAGCACTCGTGCTGATATGCACGGCAAATGCAACCATTTTGCATTGACAGGTGAACAGCTGGGGGAAAACTCAAGTTCAGTTTGCGTCAGGGCGTCTGCATGGATGCAGGGTCAAAGGCCAAAGGCCTGGCACGCTACCTCACCTAACCAGCTAAACCTACCCACCACCTGCACAAAAAAACAGAAAACAAAACCAAAAAACACTGACCACTGGCGGGACCTACACAGACCCTACCCAAAATATACCAGGATAGACCACCCCTATATAAAATAACCCTAGATACAACAGCAATTTATAAAATAGACCCCTGTTAAAAAAAAACAAATCTAAAAAATAAAGTGCAGTACCGTGTCTACACACCTGGTGGCGCTAGAGGCGCACCAAACCACCACCAGTCGACTAGCCATACATCAATTACTATATAAACCAAGTTTCGTACAGATAAAACACACCGTTGCAGATATATGGACAGTTAAGATTCGGCCAATCAGATGCCCTTTATGCAAATGAGGGTGGTTACTAATGAGGGTGAAAGTCGTTTTTACCTCCCTACCTAACCCTAACTAACCCTAACCCTAACCCTAACCCTAACCCTAACCCAACCATTTTGCATTGACAGGTGAACAGCTGGGGGAAAACTCAAGTTCAGTTTGCGTCAGGGCGTCTGCATGGATGCAGGGTCAAAGGCCAAAGGCCTGGCACGCTACCTCACCTAACCAGCTAAACCTACCCACCACCTGCACAAAAAAACAGAAAACAAAACCAAAAAACACTGACCACTGGCGGGACCTACACAGACCCTACCCAAAATATACCAGGATAGACCACCCCTATATAAAATAACCCTAGATACAACAGCAATTTATAAAATAGACCCCTGTTAAAAAAAAACAAATCTAAAAAATAAAGTGCAGTACCGTGTCTACACACCTGGTGGCGCTAGAGGCGCACCAAACCACCACCAGTCGACTAGCCATACATCAATTACTATATAAACCAAGTTTCGTACAGATAAAACACACCGTTGCAGATATATGGACAGTTAAGATTCGGCCAATCAGATGCCCTTTATGCAAATGAGGGTGGTTACTAATGAGGGTGAAAGTCGTTTTTACCTCCCTACCTAACCCTAACCCTAACCTAACCCTGCCCCTCACCACTCTTAGCTAACACCTACCATTCGTTTTTTGTTCAAATTAAGCCCTTGTTGGCATAAACCACGGCAATGTAGCCCTTTTGGATCTAGCCCACGGCGTTTTAGCCCTCTTTTAATGTTTTATAATTGTATGCGTCTCTCTCGGGGTTTCTTGGGGCATTTCGGTGCTTGTGTGGGGAGCGGCCAGTTGAAGCGAAGGCCAGTGCACAGCCTGAAGTGTCTTCGGACAGTTTATGGATTTTCTCTTCACCTAACCAAGCCCGTGCCTCGTAACTCTGGACCTCGTGCATGTTATCTGGATGTTCCTTGAGATGTCTGGGGGGGTATGTGTATAATTATTAAATATTAAAATGATAAATAAATTTATTGATAGTCAAAAAACGATTTATGAAGCACCATTTAGTGCTGAAAGGTATTTTAGTCAAAGTGGGAGGGGCGCCCGCCCTCTGAAGTCCACTATAAAATCAAGTGTGACCACGCCCTCGAGCACGAGGAAGCCGAGAGGGATTTGAGAGAGTTGTCATTCTAAATTCACCTGATGAGGAGCCTTGGGAAAGCTCGAAACGCGTCGTGAAAGTATGCCTGAATGACTCGAAACCGTAAAAATGAGTACAGCTGCCATCATTTGGGGGTTCGTGATGTAGCAGAAGCCTTGGAAAATTTTCTCTTCGACCCATACAGGTCTGGAGTTGGTTAAAATGGCCGCCATCATTGGTCTGAGTGATGTTGCAGAGCCACATAAATTTTTCCTCCGTCCACTGTGACGTTGAGCGTCTCCAAAAAGGGTCCATGTCCATACAGACGTGGGATTTATGCCCCTCACCACTCTTAGCTAACACCTACCATTCGTTTTTTGTTCAAATTAAGCCCTTGTTGGCATAAACCACGGCAATGTAGCCCTTTTGGATCTAGCCCACGGCGTTTTAGCCCTCTTTTAATGTTTTATAATTGTATGCGTCTCTCTCGGGGTTTCTTGGGGCATTTCGGTGCTTGTGTGGGGAGCGGCCAGTTGAAGCGAAGGCCAGTGCACAGCCTGAAGTGTCTTCGGACAGTTTATGGATTTTCTCTTCACCTAACCAAGCCCGTGCCTCGTAACTCTGGACCTCGTGCATGTTATCTGGATGTTCCTTGAGATGTCTGGGGGGGTATGTGTATAATTATTAAATATTAAAATGATAAATAAATTTATTGATAGTCAAAAAACGATTTATGAAGCACCATTTAGTGCTGAAAGGTATTTTAGTCAAAGTGGGAGGGGCGCCCGCCCTCTGAAGTCCACTATAAAATCAAGTGTGACCACGCCCTCGAGCACGAGGAAGCCGAGAGGGATTTGAGAGAGTTGTCATTCTAAATTCACCTGATGAGGAGCCTTGGGAAAGCTCGAAACGCGTCGTGAAAGTATGCCTGAATGACTCGAAACCGTAAAAATGAGTACAGCTGCCATCATTTGGGGGTTCGTGATGTAGCAGAAGCCTTGGAAAATTTTCTCTTCGACCCATACAGGTCTGGAGTTGGTTAAAATGGCCGCCATCATTGGTCTGAGTGATGTTGCAGAGCCACATAAATTTTTCCTCCGTCCACTGTGACGTTGAGCGTCTCCAAAAAGGGTCCATGTCCATACAGACGTGGGATTTATGCCCCTCACCACTCTTAGCTAACACCTACCATTCGTTTTTTGTTCAAATTAAGCCCTTGTTGGCATAAACCACGGCAATGTAGCCCTTTTGGATCTAGCCCACGGCGTTTTAGCCCTCTTTTAATGTTTTATAATTGTATGCGTCTCTCTCGGGGTTTCTTGGGGCATTTCGGTGCTTGTGTGGGGAGCGGCCAGTTGAAGCGAAGGCCAGTGCACAGCCTGAAGTGTCTTCGGACAGTTTATGGATTTTCTCTTCACCTAACCAAGCCCGTGCCTCGTAACTCTGGACCTCGTGCATGTTATCTGGATGTTCCTTGAGATGTCTGGGGGGGTATGTGTATAATTATTAAATATTAAAATGATAAATAAATTTATTGATAGTCAAAAAACGATTTATGAAGCACCATTTAGTGCTGAAAGGTATTTTAGTCAAAGTGGGAGGGGCGCCCGCCCTCTGAAGTCCACTATAAAATCAAGTGTGACCACGCCCTCGAGCACGAGGAAGCCGAGAGGGATTTGAGAGAGTTGTCATTCTAAATTCACCTGATGAGGAGCCTTGGGAAAGCTCGAAACGCGTCGTGAAAGTATGCCTGAATGACTCGAAACCGTAAAAATGAGTACAGCTGCCATCATTTGGGGGTTCGTGATGTAGCAGAAGCCTTGGAAAATTTTCTCTTCGACCCATACAGGTCTGGAGTTGGTTAAAATGGCCGCCATCATTGGTCTGAGTGATGTTGCAGAGCCACATAAATTTTTCCTCCGTCCACTGTGACGTTGAGCGTCTCCAAAAAGGGTCCATGTCCATACAGACGTGGGATTTATGCCCCTCACCACTCTTAGCTAACACCTACCATTCGTTTTTTGTTCAAATTAAGCCCTTGTTGGCATAAACCACGGCAATGTAGCCCTTTTGGATCTAGCCCACGGCGTTTTAGCCCTCTTTTAATGTTTTATAATTGTATGCGTCTCTCTCGGGGTTTCTTGGGGCATTTCGGTGCTTGTGTGGGGAGCGGCCAGTTGAAGCGAAGGCCAGTGCACAGCCTGAAGTGTCTTCGGACAGTTTATGGATTTTCTCTTCACCTAACCAAGCCCGTGCCTCGTAACTCTGGACCTCGTGCATGTTATCTGGATGTTCCTTGAGATGTCTGGGGGGGTATGTGTATAATTATTAAATATTAAAATGATAAATAAATTTATTGATAGTCAAAAAACGATTTATGAAGCACCATTTAGTGCTGAAAGGTATTTTAGTCAAAGTGGGAGGGGCGCCCGCCCTCTGAAGTCCACTATAAAATCAAGTGTGACCACGCCCTCGAGCACGAGGAAGCCGAGAGGGATTTGAGAGAGTTGTCATTCTAAATTCACCTGATGAGGAGCCTTGGGAAAGCTCGAAACGCGTCGTGAAAGTATGCCTGAATGACTCGAAACCGTAAAAATGAGTACAGCTGCCATCATTTGGGGGTTCGTGATGTAGCAGAAGCCTTGGAAAATTTTCTCTTCGACCCATACAGGTCTGGAGTTGGTTAAAATGGCCGCCATCATTGGTCTGAGTGATGTTGCAGAGCCACATAAATTTTTCCTCCGTCCACTGTGACGTTGAGCGTCTCCAAAAAGGGTCCATGTCCATACAGACGTGGGATTTATGCCCCTCACCACTCTTAGCTAACACCTACCATTCGTTTTTTGTTCAAATTAAGCCCTTGTTGGCATAAACCACGGCAATGTAGCCCTTTTGGATCTAGCCCACGGCGTTTTAGCCCTCTTTTAATGTTTTATAATTGTATGCGTCTCTCTCGGGGTTTCTTGGGGCATTTCGGTGCTTGTGTGGGGAGCGGCCAGTTGAAGCGAAGGCCAGTGCACAGCCTGAAGTGTCTTCGGACAGTTTATGGATTTTCTCTTCACCTAACCAAGCCCGTGCCTCGTAACTCTGGACCTCGTGCATGTTATCTGGATGTTCCTTGAGATGTCTGGGGGGGTATGTGTATAATTATTAAATATTAAAATGATAAATAAATTTATTGATAGTCAAAAAACGATTTATGAAGCACCATTTAGTGCTGAAAGGTATTTTAGTCAAAGTGGGAGGGGCGCCCGCCCTCTGAAGTCCACTATAAAATCAAGTGTGACCACGCCCTCGAGCACGAGGAAGCCGAGAGGGATTTGAGAGAGTTGTCATTCTAAATTCACCTGATGAGGAGCCTTGGGAAAGCTCGAAACGCGTCGTGAAAGTATGCCTGAATGACTCGAAACCGTAAAAATGAGTACAGCTGCCATCATTTGGGGGTTCGTGATGTAGCAGAAGCCTTGGAAAATTTTCTCTTCGACCCATACAGGTCTGGAGTTGGTTAAAATGGCCGCCATCATTGGTCTGAGTGATGTTGCAGAGCCACATAAATTTTTCCTCCGTCCACTGTGACGTTGAGCGTCTCCAAAAAGGGTCCATGTCCATACAGACGTGGGATTTATGCCCCTCACCACTCTTAGCTAACACCTACCATTCGTTTTTTGTTCAAATTAAGCCCTTGTTGGCATAAACCACGGCAATGTAGCCCTTTTGGATCTAGCCCACGGCGTTTTAGCCCTCTTTTAATGTTTTATAATTGTATGCGTCTCTCTCGGGGTTTCTTGGGGCATTTCGGTGCTTGTGTGGGGAGCGGCCAGTTGAAGCGAAGGCCAGTGCACAGCCTGAAGTGTCTTCGGACAGTTTATGGATTTTCTCTTCACCTAACCAAGCCCGTGCCTCGTAACTCTGGACCTCGTGCATGTTATCTGGATGTTCCTTGAGATGTCTGGGGGGGTATGTGTATAATTATTAAATATTAAAATGATAAATAAATTTATTGATAGTCAAAAAACGATTTATGAAGCACCATTTAGTGCTGAAAGGTATTTTAGTCAAAGTGGGAGGGGCGCCCGCCCTCTGAAGTCCACTATAAAATCAAGTGTGACCACGCCCTCGAGCACGAGGAAGCCGAGAGGGATTTGAGAGAGTTGTCATTCTAAATTCACCTGATGAGGAGCCTTGGGAAAGCTCGAAACGCGTCGTGAAAGTATGCCTGAATGACTCGAAACCGTAAAAATGAGTACAGCTGCCATCATTTGGGGGTTCGTGATGTAGCAGAAGCCTTGGAAAATTTTCTCTTCGACCCATACAGGTCTGGAGTTGGTTAAAATGGCCGCCATCATTGGTCTGAGTGATGTTGCAGAGCCACATAAATTTTTCCTCCGTCCACTGTGACGTTGAGCGTCTCCAAAAAGGGTCCATGTCCATACAGACGTGGGATTTATGCCCCTCACCACTCTTAGCTAACACCTACCATTCGTTTTTTGTTCAAATTAAGCCCTTGTTGGCATAAACCACGGCAATGTAGCCCTTTTGGATCTAGCCCACGGCGTTTTAGCCCTCTTTTAATGTTTTATAATTGTATGCGTCTCTCTCGGGGTTTCTTGGGGCATTTCGGTGCTTGTGTGGGGAGCGGCCAGTTGAAGCGAAGGCCAGTGCACAGCCTGAAGTGTCTTCGGACAGTTTATGGATTTTCTCTTCACCTAACCAAGCCCGTGCCTCGTAACTCTGGACCTCGTGCATGTTATCTGGATGTTCCTTGAGATGTCTGGGGGGGTATGTGTATAATTATTAAATATTAAAATGATAAATAAATTTATTGATAGTCAAAAAACGATTTATGAAGCACCATTTAGTGCTGAAAGGTATTTTAGTCAAAGTGGGAGGGGCGCCCGCCCTCTGAAGTCCACTATAAAATCAAGTGTGACCACGCCCTCGAGCACGAGGAAGCCGAGAGGGATTTGAGAGAGTTGTCATTCTAAATTCACCTGATGAGGAGCCTTGGGAAAGCTCGAAACGCGTCGTGAAAGTATGCCTGAATGACTCGAAACCGTAAAAATGAGTACAGCTGCCATCATTTGGGGGTTCGTGATGTAGCAGAAGCCTTGGAAAATTTTCTCTTCGACCCATACAGGTCTGGAGTTGGTTAAAATGGCCGCCATCATTGGTCTGAGTGATGTTGCAGAGCCACATAAATTTTTCCTCCGTCCACTGTGACGTTGAGCGTCTCCAAAAAGGGTCCATGTCCATACAGACGTGGGATTTATGCCCCTCACCACTCTTAGCTAACACCTACCATTCGTTTTTTGTTCAAATTAAGCCCTTGTTGGCATAAACCACGGCAATGTAGCCCTTTTGGATCTAGCCCACGGCGTTTTAGCCCTCTTTTAATGTTTTATAATTGTATGCGTCTCTCTCGGGGTTTCTTGGGGCATTTCGGTGCTTGTGTGGGGAGCGGCCAGTTGAAGCGAAGGCCAGTGCACAGCCTGAAGTGTCTTCGGACAGTTTATGGATTTTCTCTTCACCTAACCAAGCCCGTGCCTCGTAACTCTGGACCTCGTGCATGTTATCTGGATGTTCCTTGAGATGTCTGGGGGGGTATGTGTATAATTATTAAATATTAAAATGATAAATAAATTTATTGATAGTCAAAAAACGATTTATGAAGCACCATTTAGTGCTGAAAGGTATTTTAGTCAAAGTGGGAGGGGCGCCCGCCCTCTGAAGTCCACTATAAAATCAAGTGTGACCACGCCCTCGAGCACGAGGAAGCCGAGAGGGATTTGAGAGAGTTGTCATTCTAAATTCACCTGATGAGGAGCCTTGGGAAAGCTCGAAACGCGTCGTGAAAGTATGCCTGAATGACTCGAAACCGTAAAAATGAGTACAGCTGCCATCATTTGGGGGTTCGTGATGTAGCAGAAGCCTTGGAAAATTTTCTCTTCGACCCATACAGGTCTGGAGTTGGTTAAAATGGCCGCCATCATTGGTCTGAGTGATGTTGCAGAGCCACATAAATTTTTCCTCCGTCCACTGTGACGTTGAGCGTCTCCAAAAAGGGTCCATGTCCATACAGACGTGGGATTTATGCCCCTCACCACTCTTAGCTAACACCTACCATTCGTTTTTTGTTCAAATTAAGCCCTTGTTGGCATAAACCACGGCAATGTAGCCCTTTTGGATCTAGCCCACGGCGTTTTAGCCCTCTTTTAATGTTTTATAATTGTATGCGTCTCTCTCGGGGTTTCTTGGGGCATTTCGGTGCTTGTGTGGGGAGCGGCCAGTTGAAGCGAAGGCCAGTGCACAGCCTGAAGTGTCTTCGGACAGTTTATGGATTTTCTCTTCACCTAACCAAGCCCGTGCCTCGTAACTCTGGACCTCGTGCATGTTATCTGGATGTTCCTTGAGATGTCTGGGGGGGTATGTGTATAATTATTAAATATTAAAATGATAAATAAATTTATTGATAGTCAAAAAACGATTTATGAAGCACCATTTAGTGCTGAAAGGTATTTTAGTCAAAGTGGGAGGGGCGCCCGCCCTCTGAAGTCCACTATAAAATCAAGTGTGACCACGCCCTCGAGCACGAGGAAGCCGAGAGGGATTTGAGAGAGTTGTCATTCTAAATTCACCTGATGAGGAGCCTTGGGAAAGCTCGAAACGCGTCGTGAAAGTATGCCTGAATGACTCGAAACCGTAAAAATGAGTACAGCTGCCATCATTTGGGGGTTCGTGATGTAGCAGAAGCCTTGGAAAATTTTCTCTTCGACCCATACAGGTCTGGAGTTGGTTAAAATGGCCGCCATCATTGGTCTGAGTGATGTTGCAGAGCCACATAAATTTTTCCTCCGTCCACTGTGACGTTGAGCGTCTCCAAAAAGGGTCCATGTCCATACAGACGTGGGATTTATGCCCCTCACCACTCTTAGCTAACACCTACCATTCGTTTTTTGTTCAAATTAAGCCCTTGTTGGCATAAACCACGGCAATGTAGCCCTTTTGGATCTAGCCCACGGCGTTTTAGCCCTCTTTTAATGTTTTATAATTGTATGCGTCTCTCTCGGGGTTTCTTGGGGCATTTCGGTGCTTGTGTGGGGAGCGGCCAGTTGAAGCGAAGGCCAGTGCACAGCCTGAAGTGTCTTCGGACAGTTTATGGATTTTCTCTTCACCTAACCAAGCCCGTGCCTCGTAACTCTGGACCTCGTGCATGTTATCTGGATGTTCCTTGAGATGTCTGGGGGGGTATGTGTATAATTATTAAATATTAAAATGATAAATAAATTTATTGATAGTCAAAAAACGATTTATGAAGCACCATTTAGTGCTGAAAGGTATTTTAGTCAAAGTGGGAGGGGCGCCCGCCCTCTGAAGTCCACTATAAAATCAAGTGTGACCACGCCCTCGAGCACGAGGAAGCCGAGAGGGATTTGAGAGAGTTGTCATTCTAAATTCACCTGATGAGGAGCCTTGGGAAAGCTCGAAACGCGTCGTGAAAGTATGCCTGAATGACTCGAAACCGTAAAAATGAGTACAGCTGCCATCATTTGGGGGTTCGTGATGTAGCAGAAGCCTTGGAAAATTTTCTCTTCGACCCATACAGGTCTGGAGTTGGTTAAAATGGCCGCCATCATTGGTCTGAGTGATGTTGCAGAGCCACATAAATTTTTCCTCCGTCCACTGTGACGTTGAGCGTCTCCAAAAAGGGTCCATGTCCATACAGACGTGGGATTTATGCCCCTCACCACTCTTAGCTAACACCTACCATTCGTTTTTTGTTCAAATTAAGCCCTTGTTGGCATAAACCACGGCAATGTAGCCCTTTTGGATCTAGCCCACGGCGTTTTAGCCCTCTTTTAATGTTTTATAATTGTATGCGTCTCTCTCGGGGTTTCTTGGGGCATTTCGGTGCTTGTGTGGGGAGCGGCCAGTTGAAGCGAAGGCCAGTGCACAGCCTGAAGTGTCTTCGGACAGTTTATGGATTTTCTCTTCACCTAACCAAGCCCGTGCCTCGTAACTCTGGACCTCGTGCATGTTATCTGGATGTTCCTTGAGATGTCTGGGGGGGTATGTGTATAATTATTAAATATTAAAATGATAAATAAATTTATTGATAGTCAAAAAACGATTTATGAAGCACCATTTAGTGCTGAAAGGTATTTTAGTCAAAGTGGGAGGGGCGCCCGCCCTCTGAAGTCCACTATAAAATCAAGTGTGACCACGCCCTCGAGCACGAGGAAGCCGAGAGGGATTTGAGAGAGTTGTCATTCTAAATTCACCTGATGAGGAGCCTTGGGAAAGCTCGAAACGCGTCGTGAAAGTATGCCTGAATGACTCGAAACCGTAAAAATGAGTACAGCTGCCATCATTTGGGGGTTCGTGATGTAGCAGAAGCCTTGGAAAATTTTCTCTTCGACCCATACAGGTCTGGAGTTGGTTAAAATGGCCGCCATCATTGGTCTGAGTGATGTTGCAGAGCCACATAAATTTTTCCTCCGTCCACTGTGACGTTGAGCGTCTCCAAAAAGGGTCCATGTCCATACAGACGTGGGATTTATGCCCCTCACCACTCTTAGCTAACACCTACCATTCGTTTTTTGTTCAAATTAAGCCCTTGTTGGCATAAACCACGGCAATGTAGCCCTTTTGGATCTAGCCCACGGCGTTTTAGCCCTCTTTTAATGTTTTATAATTGTATGCGTCTCTCTCGGGGTTTCTTGGGGCATTTCGGTGCTTGTGTGGGGAGCGGCCAGTTGAAGCGAAGGCCAGTGCACAGCCTGAAGTGTCTTCGGACAGTTTATGGATTTTCTCTTCACCTAACCAAGCCCGTGCCTCGTAACTCTGGACCTCGTGCATGTTATCTGGATGTTCCTTGAGATGTCTGGGGGGGTATGTGTATAATTATTAAATATTAAAATGATAAATAAATTTATTGATAGTCAAAAAACGATTTATGAAGCACCATTTAGTGCTGAAAGGTATTTTAGTCAAAGTGGGAGGGGCGCCCGCCCTCTGAAGTCCACTATAAAATCAAGTGTGACCACGCCCTCGAGCACGAGGAAGCCGAGAGGGATTTGAGAGAGTTGTCATTCTAAATTCACCTGATGAGGAGCCTTGGGAAAGCTCGAAACGCGTCGTGAAAGTATGCCTGAATGACTCGAAACCGTAAAAATGAGTACAGCTGCCATCATTTGGGGGTTCGTGATGTAGCAGAAGCCTTGGAAAATTTTCTCTTCGACCCATACAGGTCTGGAGTTGGTTAAAATGGCCGCCATCATTGGTCTGAGTGATGTTGCAGAGCCACATAAATTTTTCCTCCGTCCACTGTGACGTTGAGCGTCTCCAAAAAGGGTCCATGTCCATACAGACGTGGGATTTATGCCCCTCACCACTCTTAGCTAACACCTACCATTCGTTTTTTGTTCAAATTAAGCCCTTGTTGGCATAAACCACGGCAATGTAGCCCTTTTGGATCTAGCCCACGGCGTTTTAGCCCTCTTTTAATGTTTTATAATTGTATGCGTCTCTCTCGGGGTTTCTTGGGGCATTTCGGTGCTTGTGTGGGGAGCGGCCAGTTGAAGCGAAGGCCAGTGCACAGCCTGAAGTGTCTTCGGACAGTTTATGGATTTTCTCTTCACCTAACCAAGCCCGTGCCTCGTAACTCTGGACCTCGTGCATGTTATCTGGATGTTCCTTGAGATGTCTGGGGGGGTATGTGTATAATTATTAAATATTAAAATGATAAATAAATTTATTGATAGTCAAAAAACGATTTATGAAGCACCATTTAGTGCTGAAAGGTATTTTAGTCAAAGTGGGAGGGGCGCCCGCCCTCTGAAGTCCACTATAAAATCAAGTGTGACCACGCCCTCGAGCACGAGGAAGCCGAGAGGGATTTGAGAGAGTTGTCATTCTAAATTCACCTGATGAGGAGCCTTGGGAAAGCTCGAAACGCGTCGTGAAAGTATGCCTGAATGACTCGAAACCGTAAAAATGAGTACAGCTGCCATCATTTGGGGGTTCGTGATGTAGCAGAAGCCTTGGAAAATTTTCTCTTCGACCCATACAGGTCTGGAGTTGGTTAAAATGGCCGCCATCATTGGTCTGAGTGATGTTGCAGAGCCACATAAATTTTTCCTCCGTCCACTGTGACGTTGAGCGTCTCCAAAAAGGGTCCATGTCCATACAGACGTGGGATTTATGCCCCTCACCACTCTTAGCTAACACCTACCATTCGTTTTTTGTTCAAATTAAGCCCTTGTTGGCATAAACCACGGCAATGTAGCCCTTTTGGATCTAGCCCACGGCGTTTTAGCCCTCTTTTAATGTTTTATAATTGTATGCGTCTCTCTCGGGGTTTCTTGGGGCATTTCGGTGCTTGTGTGGGGAGCGGCCAGTTGAAGCGAAGGCCAGTGCACAGCCTGAAGTGTCTTCGGACAGTTTATGGATTTTCTCTTCACCTAACCAAGCCCGTGCCTCGTAACTCTGGACCTCGTGCATGTTATCTGGATGTTCCTTGAGATGTCTGGGGGGGTATGTGTATAATTATTAAATATTAAAATGATAAATAAATTTATTGATAGTCAAAAAACGATTTATGAAGCACCATTTAGTGCTGAAAGGTATTTTAGTCAAAGTGGGAGGGGCGCCCGCCCTCTGAAGTCCACTATAAAATCAAGTGTGACCACGCCCTCGAGCACGAGGAAGCCGAGAGGGATTTGAGAGAGTTGTCATTCTAAATTCACCTGATGAGGAGCCTTGGGAAAGCTCGAAACGCGTCGTGAAAGTATGCCTGAATGACTCGAAACCGTAAAAATGAGTACAGCTGCCATCATTTGGGGGTTCGTGATGTAGCAGAAGCCTTGGAAAATTTTCTCTTCGACCCATACAGGTCTGGAGTTGGTTAAAATGGCCGCCATCATTGGTCTGAGTGATGTTGCAGAGCCACATAAATTTTTCCTCCGTCCACTGTGACGTTGAGCGTCTCCAAAAAGGGTCCATGTCCATACAGACGTGGGATTTATGCCCCTCACCACTCTTAGCTAACACCTACCATTCGTTTTTTGTTCAAATTAAGCCCTTGTTGGCATAAACCACGGCAATGTAGCCCTTTTGGATCTAGCCCACGGCGTTTTAGCCCTCTTTTAATGTTTTATAATTGTATGCGTCTCTCTCGGGGTTTCTTGGGGCATTTCGGTGCTTGTGTGGGGAGCGGCCAGTTGAAGCGAAGGCCAGTGCACAGCCTGAAGTGTCTTCGGACAGTTTATGGATTTTCTCTTCACCTAACCAAGCCCGTGCCTCGTAACTCTGGACCTCGTGCATGTTATCTGGATGTTCCTTGAGATGTCTGGGGGGGTATGTGTATAATTATTAAATATTAAAATGATAAATAAATTTATTGATAGTCAAAAAACGATTTATGAAGCACCATTTAGTGCTGAAAGGTATTTTAGTCAAAGTGGGAGGGGCGCCCGCCCTCTGAAGTCCACTATAAAATCAAGTGTGACCACGCCCTCGAGCACGAGGAAGCCGAGAGGGATTTGAGAGAGTTGTCATTCTAAATTCACCTGATGAGGAGCCTTGGGAAAGCTCGAAACGCGTCGTGAAAGTATGCCTGAATGACTCGAAACCGTAAAAATGAGTACAGCTGCCATCATTTGGGGGTTCGTGATGTAGCAGAAGCCTTGGAAAATTTTCTCTTCGACCCATACAGGTCTGGAGTTGGTTAAAATGGCCGCCATCATTGGTCTGAGTGATGTTGCAGAGCCACATAAATTTTTCCTCCGTCCACTGTGACGTTGAGCGTCTCCAAAAAGGGTCCATGTCCATACAGACGTGGGATTTATGCCCCTCACCACTCTTAGCTAACACCTACCATTCGTTTTTTGTTCAAATTAAGCCCTTGTTGGCATAAACCACGGCAATGTAGCCCTTTTGGATCTAGCCCACGGCGTTTTAGCCCTCTTTTAATGTTTTATAATTGTATGCGTCTCTCTCGGGGTTTCTTGGGGCATTTCGGTGCTTGTGTGGGGAGCGGCCAGTTGAAGCGAAGGCCAGTGCACAGCCTGAAGTGTCTTCGGACAGTTTATGGATTTTCTCTTCACCTAACCCTAACTCTAACCCTAACCTAACCCTAACCCTAACCCACCAGTCGACTAGCCATACATCAATTACTATATAAACCAAGTTTCGTACAGATAAAACACACCGTTGCAGATATATGGACAGTTAAGATTCGGCCAATCAGATGCCCTTTATGCAAATGAGGGTGGTTACTAATGAGGGTGAAAGTCGTTTTTACCTCCCTACCTATATGCCATTTTAACCCTAACCTAACCATAGCCCCAAACTAACCCTAAACCCAAACTAACCATTAGTCCAAAGACTACTTTCAATATTTAACACAAAACAATAAAAAAATATGAACAAACAGTCGATCAAACTCATCTATCCATCTATCCATCTATCCATCTATCCATCTATCTATCCATCCATCCATCCATCACTCCATCACTCCATCACTCCATCCATCCATGTATAACACAGGCCTAAAAACATTCACTTTTTCAAACAAAAACTTTTTTTTTTTTAACAAAAAGTTGTTTAAACTCATGTATCTATATATTCATCTATTCATCTATCTATCTATTTATCTATCTATCCATCCATCCATCCATCCATCCATCACTCCATCCATCCATGTATAACACAGGCCTAAAAACATTCACTTTTTCAAACAAAAACATATTTTTTTTAACAAAAAGTGGTTTAAACTCATGTATCTATATATTCATCTATTCATCTATCTATCCATCCATCCATCCATCCATCCATCACTCCATCACTCCATCCATCAATGTAACACAGGCCTAAAAAACATTCACTTTTTCAAACAAAAACATTTTTTTTAACAAAAACATTTTTTTTAACAAAAAGTTGTTTCAACTCATGTACCTATCTATCCATCCATCCATCCATCCATCCATCCATCCATCCATCCATCCATCCATCACTCCATCCATCAATCTATCTATAGAAATAGACACTTACCTGTCAGCATTGGTGCTGTTTCAGCACTCGTGCTGATATGCACGGCAAATGCAACCATTTTGCATTGACAGGTGAACAGCTGGGGGAAAACTCAAGTTCAGTTTGCGTCAGGGCGTCTGCATGGATGCAGGGTCAAAGGCCAAAGGCCTGGCACGCTACCTCACCTAACCAGCTAAACCTACCCACCACCTGCACAAAAAAACAGAAAACAAAACCAAAAAACACTGACCACTGGCGGGACCTACACAGACCCTACCCAAAATATACCAGGATAGACCACCCCTATATAAAATAACCCTAGATACAACAGCAATTTATAAAATAGACCCCTGTTAAAAAAAAACAAATCTAAAAAATAAAGTGCAGTACCGTGTCTACACACCTGGTGGCGCTAGAGGCGCACCAAACCACCACCAGTCGACTAGCCATACATCAATTACTATATAAACCAAGTTTCGTACAGATAAAACACACCGTTGCAGATATATGGACAGTTAAGATTCGGCCAATCAGATGCCCTTTATGCAAATGAGGGTGGTTACTAATGAGGGTGAAAGTCGTTTTTACCTCCCTACCTATATGCCATTTTAACCCTAACCTAACCATAGCCTCAAACTAACCCTAAACCCAAACTAACCATTAGTCCAAAGACTACTTTCAATATTTAACACAAAACAATAAAAAAATATGAACAAACAGTCGATCAAACTCATCTATCCATCTATCCATCTATCCATCTATCCATCTATCTATCCATCCATCCATCCATCCATCACTCCATCACTCCATCACTCCATCCATCCATGTATAACACAGGCCTAAAAACATTCACTTTTTCAAACAAAAACTTTTTTTTTTTTAACAAAAAGTTGTTTAAACTCATGTATCTATATATTCATCTATTCATCTATCTATCTATTTATCTATCTATCCATCCATCCATCCATCCATCCATCACTCCATCCATCCATGTATAACACAGGCCTAAAAACATTCACTTTTTCAAACAAAAACATATTTTTTTTAACAAAAAGTGGTTTAAACTCATGTATCTATATATTCATCTATTCATCTATCTATCCATCCATCCATCCATCCATCCATCACTCCATCACTCCATCCATCAATGTAACACAGGCCTAAAAAACATTCACTTTTTCAAACAAAAACATTTTTTTTAACAAAAACATTTTTTTTAACAAAAAGTTGTTTCAACTCATGTACCTATCTATCCATCCATCCATCCATCCATCCATCCATCCATCCATCCATCCATCCATCCATCCATCCATCCATCACTCCATCCATCAATCTATCTATAGAAATAGACACTTACCTGTCAGCATTGGTGCTGTTTCAGCACTCGTGCTGATATGCACGGCAAATGCAACCATTTTGCATTGACAGGTGAACAGCTGGGGGAAAACTCAAGTTCAGTTTGCGTCAGGGCGTCTGCATGGATGCAGGGTCAAAGGCCAAAGGCCTGGCACGCTACCTCACCTAACCAGCTAAACCTACCCACCACCTGCACAAAAAAACAGAAAACAAAACCAAAAAACACTGACCACTGGCGGGACCTACACAGACCCTACCCAAAATATACCAGGATAGACCACCCCTATATAAAATAACCCTAGATACAACAGCAATTTATAAAATAGACCCCTGTTAAAAAAAAACAAATCTAAAAAATAAAGTGCAGTACCGTGTCTACACACCTGGTGGCGCTAGAGGCGCACCAAACCACCACCAGTCGACTAGCCATACATCAATTACTATATAAACCAAGTTTCGTACAGATAAAACACACCGTTGCAGATATATGGACAGTTAAGATTCGGCCAATCAGATGCCCTTTATGCAAATGAGGGTGGTTACTAATGAGGGTGAAAGTCGTTTTTACCTCCCTACCTATATGCCATTTTAACCCTAACCTAACCATAGCCCCAAACTAACCCTAAACCCAAACTAACCATTAGTCCAAAGACTACTTTCAATATTTAACACAAAACAATAAAAAAATATGAACAAACAGTCGATCAAACTCATCTATCCATCTATCCATCTATCCATCTATCCATCTATCTATCCATCCATCCATCCATCACTCCATCACTCCATCACTCCATCCATCCATGTATAACACAGGCCTAAAAACATTCACTTTTTCAAACAAAAACTTTTTTTTTTTTAACAAAAAGTTGTTTAAACTCATGTATCTATATATTCATCTATTCATCTATCTATCTATTTATCTATCTATCCATCCATCCATCCATCCATCCATCACTCCATCCATCCATGTATAACACAGGCCTAAAAACATTCACTTTTTCAAACAAAAACATATTTTTTTTAACAAAAAGTGGTTTAAACTCATGTATCTATATATTCATCTATTCATCTATCTATCCATCCATCCATCCATCCATCACTCCATCACTCCATCCATCAATGTAACACAGGCCTAAAAAACATTCACTTTTTCAAACAAAAACATTTTTTTTAACAAAAACATTTTTTTTAACAAAAAGTTGTTTCAACTCATGTACCTATCTATCCATCCATCCATCCATCCATCCATCCATCCATCCATCCATCCATCCATCACTCCATCCATCAATCTATCTATAGAAATAGACACTTACCTGTCAGCATTGGTGCTGTTTCAGCACTCGTGCTGATATGCACGGCAAATGCAACCATTTTGCATTGACAGGTGAACAGCTGGGGGAAAACTCAAGTTCAGTTTGCGTCAGGGCGTCTGCATGGATGCAGGGTCAAAGGCCAAAGGCCTGGCACGCTACCTCACCTAACCAGCTAAACCTACCCACCACCTGCACAAAAAAACAGAAAACAAAACCAAAAAACACTGACCACTGGCGGGACCTACACAGACCCTACCCAAAATATACCAGGATAGACCACCCCTATATAAAATAACCCTAGATACAACAGCAATTTATAAAATAGACCCCTGTTAAAAAAAAACAAATCTAAAAAATAAAGTGCAGTACCGTGTCTACACACCTGGTGGCGCTAGAGGCGCACCAAACCACCACCAGTCGACTAGCCATACATCAATTACTATATAAACCAAGTTTCGTACAGATAAAACACACCGTTGCAGATATATGGACAGTTAAGATTCGGCCAATCAGATGCCCTTTATGCAAATGAGGGTGGTTACTAATGAGGGTGAAAGTCGTTTTTACCTCCCTACCTAACCCTAACCTAACCCTAACCATCCATCCATCACTCCATCACTCCATCACTCCATCCATCCATGTATAACACATGCCTAAAAACATTCACTTTTTCAAACAAAAACTTTTTTTTTTTTAACAAAAAGTTGTTTAAACTCATGTATCTATATATTCATCTATTCATCTATCTATCTATTTATCTATCTATCCATCCATCCATCCATCCATCCATCACTCCATCCATCCATGTATAACACAGGCCTAAAAACATTCACTTTTTCAAACAAAAACATATTTTTTTTAACAAAAAGTGGTTTAAACTCATGTATCTATATATTCATCTATTCATCTATCTATCCATCCATCCATCCATCCATCCATCACTCCATCACTCCATCCATCAATGTAACACAGGCCTAAAAAACATTCACTTTTTCAAACAAAAACATTTTTTTTAACAAAAACATTTTTTTTAACAAAAAGTTGTTTCAACTCATGTACCTATCTATCCATCCATCCATCCATCCATCCATCCATCCATCCATCCATCCATCCATCCATCCATCCATCCATCCATCACTCCATCCATCAATCTATCTATAGAAATAGACACTTACCTGTCAGCATTGGTGCTGTTTCAGCACTCGTGCTGATATGCACGGCAAATGCAACCATTTTGCATTGACAGGTGAACAGCTGGGGGAAAACTCAAGTTCAGTTTGCGTCAGGGCGTCTGCATGGATGCAGGGTCAAAGGCCAAAGGCCTGGCACGCTACCTCACCTAACCAGCTAAACCTACCCACCACCTGCACAAAAAAACAGAAAACAAAACCAAAAAACACTGACCACTGGCGGGACCTACACAGACCCTACCCAAAATATACCAGGATAGACCACCCCTATATAAAATAACCCTAGATACAACAGCAATTTATAAAATAGACCCCTGTTAAAAAAAAACAAATCTAAAAAATAAAGTGCAGTACCGTGTCTACACACCTGGTGGCGCTAGAGGCGCACCAAACCACCACCAGTCGACTAGCCATACATCAATTACTATATAAACCAAGTTTCGTACAGATAAAACACACCGTTGCAGATATATGGACAGTTAAGATTCGGCCAATCAGATGCCCTTTATGCAAATGAGGGTGGTTACTAATGAGGGTGAAAGTCGTTTTTACCTCCCTACCTAACCCTAACCCTAACCCTAACTCTAACCCTAACCCTAACCCTAACCCTAACCCTAACCCTAACCACACTGACCACTGGCGGGACCTACACAGACCCTACCCAAAATATACCAGGATAGACCACCCCTATATAAAATAACCCTAGATACAACAGCAATTTATAAAATAGACCCCTGTTAAAAAAAAACAAATCTAAAAAATAAAGTGCAGTACCGTGTCTACACACCTGGTGGCGCTAGAGGCGCACCAAACCACCACCAGTCGACTAGCCATACATCAATTACTATATAAACCAAGTTTCGTACAGATAAAACACACCGTTGCAGATATATGGACAGTTAAGATTCGGCCAATCAGATGCCCTTTATGCAAATGAGGGTGGTTACTAATGAGGGTGAAAGTCGTTTTTACCTCCCTACCTAACCCTAACCCTAACCCTAACCTACCATTCGTTTTTTGTTCAAATTAAGCCCTTGTTGGCATAAACCACGGCAATGTAGCCCTTTTGGATCTAGCCCACGGCGTTTTAGCCCTCTTTTAATGTTTTATAATTGTATGCGTCTCTCTCGGGGTTTCTTGGGGCATTTCGGTGCTTGTGTGGGGAGCGGCCAGTTGAAGCGAAGGCCAGTGCACAGCCTGAAGTGTCTTCGGACAGTTTATGGATTTTCTCTTCACCTAACCAAGCCCGTGCCTCGTAACTCTGGACCTCGTGCATGTTATCTGGATGTTCCTTGAGATGTCTGGGGGGGTATGTGTATAATTATTAAATATTAAAATGATAAATAAATTTATTGATAGTCAAAAAACGATTTATGAAGCACCATTTAGTGCTGAAAGGTATTTTAGTCAAAGTGGGAGGGGCGCCCGCCCTCTGAAGTCCACTATAAAATCAAGTGTGACCACGCCCTCGAGCACGAGGAAGCCGAGAGGGATTTGAGAGAGTTGTCATTCTAAATTCACCTGATGAGGAGCCTTGGGAAAGCTCGAAACGCGTCGTGAAAGTATGCCTGAATGACTCGAAACCGTAAAAATGAGTACAGCTGCCATCATTTGGGGGTTCGTGATGTAGCAGAAGCCTTGGAAAATTTTCTCTTCGACCCATACAGGTCTGGAGTTGGTTAAAATGGCCGCCATCATTGGTCTGAGTGATGTTGCAGAGCCACATAAATTTTTCCTCCGTCCACTGTGACGTTGAGCGTCTCCAAAAAGGGTCCATGTCCATACAGACGTGGGATTTATGCCCCTCACCACTCTTAGCTAACACCTACCATTCGTTTTTTGTTCAAATTAAGCCCTTGTTGGCATAAACCACGGCAATGTAGCCCTTTTGGATCTAGCCCACGGCGTTTTAGCCCTCTTTTAATGTTTTATAATTGTATGCGTCTCTCTCGGGGTTTCTTGGGGCATTTCGGTGCTTGTGTGGGGAGCGGCCAGTTGAAGCGAAGGCCAGTGCACAGCCTGAAGTGTCTTCGGACAGTTTATGGATTTTCTCTTCACCTAACCAAGCCCGTGCCTCGTAACTCTGGACCTCGTGCATGTTATCTGGATGTTCCTTGAGATGTCTGGGGGGGTATGTGTATAATTATTAAATATTAAAATGATAAATAAATTTATTGATAGTCAAAAAACGATTTATGAAGCACCATTTAGTGCTGAAAGGTATTTTAGTCAAAGTGGGAGGGGCGCCCGCCCTCTGAAGTCCACTATAAAATCAAGTGTGACCACGCCCTCGAGCACGAGGAAGCCGAGAGGGATTTGAGAGAGTTGTCATTCTAAATTCACCTGATGAGGAGCCTTGGGAAAGCTCGAAACGCGTCGTGAAAGTATGCCTGAATGACTCGAAACCGTAAAAATGAGTACAGCTGCCATCATTTGGGGGTTCGTGATGTAGCAGAAGCCTTGGAAAATTTTCTCTTCGACCCATACAGGTCTGGAGTTGGTTAAAATGGCCGCCATCATTGGTCTGAGTGATGTTGCAGAGCCACATAAATTTTTCCTCCGTCCACTGTGACGTTGAGCGTCTCCAAAAAGGGTCCATGTCCATACAGACGTGGGATTTATGCCCCTCACCACTCTTAGCTAACACCTACCATTCGTTTTTTGTTCAAATTAAGCCCTTGTTGGCATAAACCACGGCAATGTAGCCCTTTTGGATCTAGCCCACGGCGTTTTAGCCCTCTTTTAATGTTTTATAATTGTATGCGTCTCTCTCGGGGTTTCTTGGGGCATTTCGGTGCTTGTGTGGGGAGCGGCCAGTTGAAGCGAAGGCCAGTGCACAGCCTGAAGTGTCTTCGGACAGTTTATGGATTTTCTCTTCACCTAACCAAGCCCGTGCCTCGTAACTCTGGACCTCGTGCATGTTATCTGGATGTTCCTTGAGATGTCTGGGGGGGTATGTGTATAATTATTAAATATTAAAATGATAAATAAATTTATTGATAGTCAAAAAACGATTTATGAAGCACCATTTAGTGCTGAAAGGTATTTTAGTCAAAGTGGGAGGGGCGCCCGCCCTCTGAAGTCCACTATAAAATCAAGTGTGACCACGCCCTCGAGCACGAGGAAGCCGAGAGGGATTTGAGAGAGTTGTCATTCTAAATTCACCTGATGAGGAGCCTTGGGAAAGCTCGAAACGCGTCGTGAAAGTATGCCTGAATGACTCGAAACCGTAAAAATGAGTACAGCTGCCATCATTTGGGGGTTCGTGATGTAGCAGAAGCCTTGGAAAATTTTCTCTTCGACCCATACAGGTCTGGAGTTGGTTAAAATGGCCGCCATCATTGGTCTGAGTGATGTTGCAGAGCCACATAAATTTTTCCTCCGTCCACTGTGACGTTGAGCGTCTCCAAAAAGGGTCCATGTCCATACAGACGTGGGATTTATGCCCCTCACCACTCTTAGCTAACACCTACCATTCGTTTTTTGTTCAAATTAAGCCCTTGTTGGCATAAACCACGGCAATGTAGCCCTTTTGGATCTAGCCCACGGCGTTTTAGCCCTCTTTTAATGTTTTATAATTGTATGCGTCTCTCTCGGGGTTTCTTGGGGCATTTCGGTGCTTGTGTGGGGAGCGGCCAGTTGAAGCGAAGGCCAGTGCACAGCCTGAAGTGTCTTCGGACAGTTTATGGATTTTCTCTTCACCTAACCAAGCCCGTGCCTCGTAACTCTGGACCTCGTGCATGTTATCTGGATGTTCCTTGAGATGTCTGGGGGGGTATGTGTATAATTATTAAATATTAAAATGATAAATAAATTTATTGATAGTCAAAAAACGATTTATGAAGCACCATTTAGTGCTGAAAGGTATTTTAGTCAAAGTGGGAGGGGCGCCCGCCCTCTGAAGTCCACTATAAAATCAAGTGTGACCACGCCCTCGAGCACGAGGAAGCCGAGAGGGATTTGAGAGAGTTGTCATTCTAAATTCACCTGATGAGGAGCCTTGGGAAAGCTCGAAACGCGTCGTGAAAGTATGCCTGAATGACTCGAAACCGTAAAAATGAGTACAGCTGCCATCATTTGGGGGTTCGTGATGTAGCAGAAGCCTTGGAAAATTTTCTCTTCGACCCATACAGGTCTGGAGTTGGTTAAAATGGCCGCCATCATTGGTCTGAGTGATGTTGCAGAGCCACATAAATTTTTCCTCCGTCCACTGTGACGTTGAGCGTCTCCAAAAAGGGTCCATGTCCATACAGACGTGGGATTTATGCCCCTCACCACTCTTAGCTAACACCTACCATTCGTTTTTTGTTCAAATTAAGCCCTTGTTGGCATAAACCACGGCAATGTAGCCCTTTTGGATCTAGCCCACGGCGTTTTAGCCCTCTTTTAATGTTTTATAATTGTATGCGTCTCTCTCGGGGTTTCTTGGGGCATTTCGGTGCTTGTGTGGGGAGCGGCCAGTTGAAGCGAAGGCCAGTGCACAGCCTGAAGTGTCTTCGGACAGTTTATGGATTTTCTCTTCACCTAACCAAGCCCGTGCCTCGTAACTCTGGACCTCGTGCATGTTATCTGGATGTTCCTTGAGATGTCTGGGGGGGTATGTGTATAATTATTAAATATTAAAATGATAAATAAATTTATTGATAGTCAAAAAACGATTTATGAAGCACCATTTAGTGCTGAAAGGTATTTTAGTCAAAGTGGGAGGGGCGCCCGCCCTCTGAAGTCCACTATAAAATCAAGTGTGACCACGCCCTCGAGCACGAGGAAGCCGAGAGGGATTTGAGAGAGTTGTCATTCTAAATTCACCTGATGAGGAGCCTTGGGAAAGCTCGAAACGCGTCGTGAAAGTATGCCTGAATGACTCGAAACCGTAAAAATGAGTACAGCTGCCATCATTTGGGGGTTCGTGATGTAGCAGAAGCCTTGGAAAATTTTCTCTTCGACCCATACAGGTCTGGAGTTGGTTAAAATGGCCGCCATCATTGGTCTGAGTGATGTTGCAGAGCCACATAAATTTTTCCTCCGTCCACTGTGACGTTGAGCGTCTCCAAAAAGGGTCCATGTCCATACAGACGTGGGATTTATGCCCCTCACCACTCTTAGCTAACACCTACCATTCGTTTTTTGTTCAAATTAAGCCCTTGTTGGCATAAACCACGGCAATGTAGCCCTTTTGGATCTAGCCCACGGCGTTTTAGCCCTCTTTTAATGTTTTATAATTGTATGCGTCTCTCTCGGGGTTTCTTGGGGCATTTCGGTGCTTGTGTGGGGAGCGGCCAGTTGAAGCGAAGGCCAGTGCACAGCCTGAAGTGTCTTCGGACAGTTTATGGATTTTCTCTTCACCTAACCAAGCCCGTGCCTCGTAACTCTGGACCTCGTGCATGTTATCTGGATGTTCCTTGAGATGTCTGGGGGGGTATGTGTATAATTATTAAATATTAAAATGATAAATAAATTTATTGATAGTCAAAAAACGATTTATGAAGCACCATTTAGTGCTGAAAGGTATTTTAGTCAAAGTGGGAGGGGCGCCCGCCCTCTGAAGTCCACTATAAAATCAAGTGTGACCACGCCCTCGAGCACGAGGAAGCCGAGAGGGATTTGAGAGAGTTGTCATTCTAAATTCACCTGATGAGGAGCCTTGGGAAAGCTCGAAACGCGTCGTGAAAGTATGCCTGAATGACTCGAAACCGTAAAAATGAGTACAGCTGCCATCATTTGGGGGTTCGTGATGTAGCAGAAGCCTTGGAAAATTTTCTCTTCGACCCATACAGGTCTGGAGTTGGTTAAAATGGCCGCCATCATTGGTCTGAGTGATGTTGCAGAGCCACATAAATTTTTCCTCCGTCCACTGTGACGTTGAGCGTCTCCAAAAAGGGTCCATGTCCATACAGACGTGGGATTTATGCCCCTCACCACTCTTAGCTAACACCTACCATTCGTTTTTTGTTCAAATTAAGCCCTTGTTGGCATAAACCACGGCAATGTAGCCCTTTTGGATCTAGCCCACGGCGTTTTAGCCCTCTTTTAATGTTTTATAATTGTATGCGTCTCTCTCGGGGTTTCTTGGGGCATTTCGGTGCTTGTGTGGGGAGCGGCCAGTTGAAGCGAAGGCCAGTGCACAGCCTGAAGTGTCTTCGGACAGTTTATGGATTTTCTCTTCACCTAACCAAGCCCGTGCCTCGTAACTCTGGACCTCGTGCATGTTATCTGGATGTTCCTTGAGATGTCTGGGGGGGTATGTGTATAATTATTAAATATTAAAATGATAAATAAATTTATTGATAGTCAAAAAACGATTTATGAAGCACCATTTAGTGCTGAAAGGTATTTTAGTCAAAGTGGGAGGGGCGCCCGCCCTCTGAAGTCCACTATAAAATCAAGTGTGACCACGCCCTCGAGCACGAGGAAGCCGAGAGGGATTTGAGAGAGTTGTCATTCTAAATTCACCTGATGAGGAGCCTTGGGAAAGCTCGAAACGCGTCGTGAAAGTATGCCTGAATGACTCGAAACCGTAAAAATGAGTACAGCTGCCATCATTTGGGGGTTCGTGATGTAGCAGAAGCCTTGGAAAATTTTCTCTTCGACCCATACAGGTCTGGAGTTGGTTAAAATGGCCGCCATCATTGGTCTGAGTGATGTTGCAGAGCCACATAAATTTTTCCTCCGTCCACTGTGACGTTGAGCGTCTCCAAAAAGGGTCCATGTCCATACAGACGTGGGATTTATGCCCCTCACCACTCTTAGCTAACACCTACCATTCGTTTTTTGTTCAAATTAAGCCCTTGTTGGCATAAACCACGGCAATGTAGCCCTTTTGGATCTAGCCCACGGCGTTTTAGCCCTCTTTTAATGTTTTATAATTGTATGCGTCTCTCTCGGGGTTTCTTGGGGCATTTCGGTGCTTGTGTGGGGAGCGGCCAGTTGAAGCGAAGGCCAGTGCACAGCCTGAAGTGTCTTCGGACAGTTTATGGATTTTCTCTTCACCTAACCAAGCCCGTGCCTCGTAACTCTGGACCTCGTGCATGTTATCTGGATGTTCCTTGAGATGTCTGGGGGGGTATGTGTATAATTATTAAATATTAAAATGATAAATAAATTTATTGATAGTCAAAAAACGATTTATGAAGCACCATTTAGTGCTGAAAGGTATTTTAGTCAAAGTGGGAGGGGCGCCCGCCCTCTGAAGTCCACTATAAAATCAAGTGTGACCACGCCCTCGAGCACGAGGAAGCCGAGAGGGATTTGAGAGAGTTGTCATTCTAAATTCACCTGATGAGGAGCCTTGGGAAAGCTCGAAACGCGTCGTGAAAGTATGCCTGAATGACTCGAAACCGTAAAAATGAGTACAGCTGCCATCATTTGGGGGTTCGTGATGTAGCAGAAGCCTTGGAAAATTTTCTCTTCGACCCATACAGGTCTGGAGTTGGTTAAAATGGCCGCCATCATTGGTCTGAGTGATGTTGCAGAGCCACATAAATTTTTCCTCCGTCCACTGTGACGTTGAGCGTCTCCAAAAAGGGTCCATGTCCATACAGACGTGGGATTTATGCCCCTCACCACTCTTAGCTAACACCTACCATTCGTTTTTTGTTCAAATTAAGCCCTTGTTGGCATAAACCACGGCAATGTAGCCCTTTTGGATCTAGCCCACGGCGTTTTAGCCCTCTTTTAATGTTTTATAATTGTATGCGTCTCTCTCGGGGTTTCTTGGGGCATTTCGGTGCTTGTGTGGGGAGCGGCCAGTTGAAGCGAAGGCCAGTGCACAGCCTGAAGTGTCTTCGGACAGTTTATGGATTTTCTCTTCACCTAACCAAGCCCGTGCCTCGTAACTCTGGACCTCGTGCATGTTATCTGGATGTTCCTTGAGATGTCTGGGGGGGTATGTGTATAATTATTAAATATTAAAATGATAAATAAATTTATTGATAGTCAAAAAACGATTTATGAAGCACCATTTAGTGCTGAAAGGTATTTTAGTCAAAGTGGGAGGGGCGCCCGCCCTCTGAAGTCCACTATAAAATCAAGTGTGACCACGCCCTCGAGCACGAGGAAGCCGAGAGGGATTTGAGAGAGTTGTCATTCTAAATTCACCTGATGAGGAGCCTTGGGAAAGCTCGAAACGCGTCGTGAAAGTATGCCTGAATGACTCGAAACCGTAAAAATGAGTACAGCTGCCATCATTTGGGGGTTCGTGATGTAGCAGAAGCCTTGGAAAATTTTCTCTTCGACCCATACAGGTCTGGAGTTGGTTAAAATGGCCGCCATCATTGGTCTGAGTGATGTTGCAGAGCCACATAAATTTTTCCTCCGTCCACTGTGACGTTGAGCGTCTCCAAAAAGGGTCCATGTCCATACAGACGTGGGATTTATGCCCCTCACCACTCTTAGCTAACACCTACCATTCGTTTTTTGTTCAAATTAAGCCCTTGTTGGCATAAACCACGGCAATGTAGCCCTTTTGGATCTAGCCCACGGCGTTTTAGCCCTCTTTTAATGTTTTATAATTGTATGCGTCTCTCTCGGGGTTTCTTGGGGCATTTCGGTGCTTGTGTGGGGAGCGGCCAGTTGAAGCGAAGGCCAGTGCACAGCCTGAAGTGTCTTCGGACAGTTTATGGATTTTCTCTTCACCTAACCAAGCCCGTGCCTCGTAACTCTGGACCTCGTGCATGTTATCTGGATGTTCCTTGAGATGTCTGGGGGGGTATGTGTATAATTATTAAATATTAAAATGATAAATAAATTTATTGATAGTCAAAAAACGATTTATGAAGCACCATTTAGTGCTGAAAGGTATTTTAGTCAAAGTGGGAGGGGCGCCCGCCCTCTGAAGTCCACTATAAAATCAAGTGTGACCACGCCCTCGAGCACGAGGAAGCCGAGAGGGATTTGAGAGAGTTGTCATTCTAAATTCACCTGATGAGGAGCCTTGGGAAAGCTCGAAACGCGTCGTGAAAGTATGCCTGAATGACTCGAAACCGTAAAAATGAGTACAGCTGCCATCATTTGGGGGTTCGTGATGTAGCAGAAGCCTTGGAAAATTTTCTCTTCGACCCATACAGGTCTGGAGTTGGTTAAAATGGCCGCCATCATTGGTCTGAGTGATGTTGCAGAGCCACATAAATTTTTCCTCCGTCCACTGTGACGTTGAGCGTCTCCAAAAAGGGTCCATGTCCATACAGACGTGGGATTTATGCCCCTCACCACTCTTAGCTAACACCTACCATTCGTTTTTTGTTCAAATTAAGCCCTTGTTGGCATAAACCACGGCAATGTAGCCCTTTTGGATCTAGCCCACGGCGTTTTAGCCCTCTTTTAATGTTTTATAATTGTATGCGTCTCTCTCGGGGTTTCTTGGGGCATTTCGGTGCTTGTGTGGGGAGCGGCCAGTTGAAGCGAAGGCCAGTGCACAGCCTGAAGTGTCTTCGGACAGTTTATGGATTTTCTCTTCACCTAACCAAGCCCGTGCCTCGTAACTCTGGACCTCGTGCATGTTATCTGGATGTTCCTTGAGATGTCTGGGGGGGTATGTGTATAATTATTAAATATTAAAATGATAAATAAATTTATTGATAGTCAAAAAACGATTTATGAAGCACCATTTAGTGCTGAAAGGTATTTTAGTCAAAGTGGGAGGGGCGCCCGCCCTCTGAAGTCCACTATAAAATCAAGTGTGACCACGCCCTCGAGCACGAGGAAGCCGAGAGGGATTTGAGAGAGTTGTCATTCTAAATTCACCTGATGAGGAGCCTTGGGAAAGCTCGAAACGCGTCGTGAAAGTATGCCTGAATGACTCGAAACCGTAAAAATGAGTACAGCTGCCATCATTTGGGGGTTCGTGATGTAGCAGAAGCCTTGGAAAATTTTCTCTTCGACCCATACAGGTCTGGAGTTGGTTAAAATGGCCGCCATCATTGGTCTGAGTGATGTTGCAGAGCCACATAAATTTTTCCTCCGTCCACTGTGACGTTGAGCGTCTCCAAAAAGGGTCCATGTCCATACAGACGTGGGATTTATGCCCCTCACCACTCTTAGCTAACACCTACCATTCGTTTTTTGTTCAAATTAAGCCCTTGTTGGCATAAACCACGGCAATGTAGCCCTTTTGGATCTAGCCCACGGCGTTTTAGCCCTCTTTTAATGTTTTATAATTGTATGCGTCTCTCTCGGGGTTTCTTGGGGCATTTCGGTGCTTGTGTGGGGAGCGGCCAGTTGAAGCGAAGGCCAGTGCACAGCCTGAAGTGTCTTCGGACAGTTTATGGATTTTCTCTTCACCTAACCAAGCCCGTGCCTCGTAACTCTGGACCTCGTGCATGTTATCTGGATGTTCCTTGAGATGTCTGGGGGGGTATGTGTATAATTATTAAATATTAAAATGATAAATAAATTTATTGATAGTCAAAAAACGATTTATGAAGCACCATTTAGTGCTGAAAGGTATTTTAGTCAAAGTGGGAGGGGCGCCCGCCCTCTGAAGTCCACTATAAAATCAAGTGTGACCACGCCCTCGAGCACGAGGAAGCCGAGAGGGATTTGAGAGAGTTGTCATTCTAAATTCACCTGATGAGGAGCCTTGGGAAAGCTCGAAACGCGTCGTGAAAGTATGCCTGAATGACTCGAAACCGTAAAAATGAGTACAGCTGCCATCATTTGGGGGTTCGTGATGTAGCAGAAGCCTTGGAAAATTTTCTCTTCGACCCATACAGGTCTGGAGTTGGTTAAAATGGCCGCCATCATTGGTCTGAGTGATGTTGCAGAGCCACATAAATTTTTCCTCCGTCCACTGTGACGTTGAGCGTCTCCAAAAAGGGTCCATGTCCATACAGACGTGGGATTTATGCCCCTCACCACTCTTAGCTAACACCTACCATTCGTTTTTTGTTCAAATTAAGCCCTTGTTGGCATAAACCACGGCAATGTAGCCCTTTTGGATCTAGCCCACGGCGTTTTAGCCCTCTTTTAATGTTTTATAATTGTATGCGTCTCTCTCGGGGTTTCTTGGGGCATTTCGGTGCTTGTGTGGGGAGCGGCCAGTTGAAGCGAAGGCCAGTGCACAGCCTGAAGTGTCTTCGGACAGTTTATGGATTTTCTCTTCACCTAACCAAGCCCGTGCCTCGTAACTCTGGACCTCGTGCATGTTATCTGGATGTTCCTTGAGATGTCTGGGGGGGTATGTGTATAATTATTAAATATTAAAATGATAAATAAATTTATTGATAGTCAAAAAACGATTTATGAAGCACCATTTAGTGCTGAAAGGTATTTTAGTCAAAGTGGGAGGGGCGCCCGCCCTCTGAAGTCCACTATAAAATCAAGTGTGACCACGCCCTCGAGCACGAGGAAGCCGAGAGGGATTTGAGAGAGTTGTCATTCTAAATTCACCTGATGAGGAGCCTTGGGAAAGCTCGAAACGCGTCGTGAAAGTATGCCTGAATGACTCGAAACCGTAAAAATGAGTACAGCTGCCATCATTTGGGGGTTCGTGATGTAGCAGAAGCCTTGGAAAATTTTCTCTTCGACCCATACAGGTCTGGAGTTGGTTAAAATGGCCGCCATCATTGGTCTGAGTGATGTTGCAGAGCCACATAAATTTTTCCTCCGTCCACTGTGACGTTGAGCGTCTCCAAAAAGGGTCCATGTCCATACAGACGTGGGATTTATGCCCCTCACCACTCTTAGCTAACACCTACCATTCGTTTTTTGTTCAAATTAAGCCCTTGTTGGCATAAACCACGGCAATGTAGCCCTTTTGGATCTAGCCCACGGCGTTTTAGCCCTCTTTTAATGTTTTATAATTGTATGCGTCTCTCTCGGGGTTTCTTGGGGCATTTCGGTGCTTGTGTGGGGAGCGGCCAGTTGAAGCGAAGGCCAGTGCACAGCCTGAAGTGTCTTCGGACAGTTTATGGATTTTCTCTTCACCTAACCAAGCCCGTGCCTCGTAACTCTGGACCTCGTGCATGTTATCTGGATGTTCCTTGAGATGTCTGGGGGGGTATGTGTATAATTATTAAATATTAAAATGATAAATAAATTTATTGATAGTCAAAAAACGATTTATGAAGCACCATTTAGTGCTGAAAGGTATTTTAGTCAAAGTGGGAGGGGCGCCCGCCCTCTGAAGTCCACTATAAAATCAAGTGTGACCACGCCCTCGAGCACGAGGAAGCCGAGAGGGATTTGAGAGAGTTGTCATTCTAAATTCACCTGATGAGGAGCCTTGGGAAAGCTCGAAACGCGTCGTGAAAGTATGCCTGAATGACTCGAAACCGTAAAAATGAGTACAGCTGCCATCATTTGGGGGTTCGTGATGTAGCAGAAGCCTTGGAAAATTTTCTCTTCGACCCATACAGGTCTGGAGTTGGTTTAAAATGGCCGCCATCATTGGTCTGAGTGATGTTGCAGAGCCACATAAATTTTTCCTCCGTCCACTGTGACGTTGAGCGTCTCCAAAAAGGGTCCATGTCCATACAGACGTGGGATTTATGCCCCTCACCACTCTTAGCTAACACCTACCATTCGTTTTTTGTTCAAATTAAGCCCTTGTTGGCATAAACCACGGCAATGTAGCCCTTTTGGATCTAGCCCACGGCGTTTTAGCCCTCTTTTAATGTTTTATAATTGTATGCGTCTCTCTCGGGGTTTCTTGGGGCATTTCGGTGCTTGTGTGGGGAGCGGCCAGTTGAAGCGAAGGCCAGTGCACAGCCTGAAGTGTCTTCGGACAGTTTATGGATTTTCTCTTCACCTAACCAAGCCCGTGCCTCGTAACTCTGGACCTCGTGCATGTTATCTGGATGTTCCTTGAGATGTCTGGGGGGGTATGTGTATAATTATTAAATATTAAAATGATAAATAAATTTATTGATAGTCAAAAAACGATTTATGAAGCACCATTTAGTGCTGAAAGGTATTTTAGTCAAAGTGGGAGGGGCGCCCGCCCTCTGAAGTCCACTATAAAATCAAGTGTGACCACGCCCTCGAGCACGAGGAAGCCGAGAGGGATTTGAGAGAGTTGTCATTCTAAATTCACCTGATGAGGAGCCTTGGGAAAGCTCGAAACGCGTCGTGAAAGTATGCCTGAATGACTCGAAACCGTAAAAATGAGTACAGCTGCCATCATTTGGGGGTTCGTGATGTAGCAGAAGCCTTGGAAAATTTTCTCTTCGACCCATACAGGTCTGGAGTTGGTTAAAATGGCCGCCATCATTGGTCTGAGTGATGTTGCAGAGCCACATAAATTTTTCCTCCGTCCACTGTGACGTTGAGCGTCTCCAAAAAGGGTCCATGTCCATACAGACGTGGGATTTATGCCCCTCACCACTCTTAGCTAACACCTACCATTCGTTTTTTGTTCAAATTAAGCCCTTGTTGGCATAAACCACGGCAATGTAGCCCTTTTGGATCTAGCCCACGGCGTTTTAGCCCTCTTTTAATGTTTTATAATTGTATGCGTCTCTCTCGGGGTTTCTTGGGGCATTTCGGTGCTTGTGTGGGGAGCGGCCAGTTGAAGCGAAGGCCAGTGCACAGCCTGAAGTGTCTTCGGACAGTTTATGGATTTTCTCTTCACCTAACCAAGCCCGTGCCTCGTAACTCTGGACCTCGTGCATGTTATCTGGATGTTCCTTGAGATGTCTGGGGGGGTATGTGTATAATTATTAAATATTAAAATGATAAATAAATTTATTGATAGTCAAAAAACGATTTATGAAGCACCATTTAGTGCTGAAAGGTATTTTAGTCAAAGTGGGAGGGGCGCCCGCCCTCTGAAGTCCACTATAAAATCAAGTGTGACCACGCCCTCGAGCACGAGGAAGCCGAGAGGGATTTGAGAGAGTTGTCATTCTAAATTCACCTGATGAGGAGCCTTGGGAAAGCTCGAAACGCGTCGTGAAAGTATGCCTGAATGACTCGAAACCGTAAAAATGAGTACAGCTGCCATCATTTGGGGGTTCGTGATGTAGCAGAAGCCTTGGAAAATTTTCTCTTCGACCCATACAGGTCTGGAGTTGGTTAAAATGGCCGCCATCATTGGTCTGAGTGATGTTGCAGAGCCACATAAATTTTTCCTCCGTCCACTGTGACGTTGAGCGTCTCCAAAAAGGGTCCATGTCCATACAGACGTGGGATTTATGCCCCTCACCACTCTTAGCTAACACCTACCATTCGTTTTTTGTTCAAATTAAGCCCTTGTTGGCATAAACCACGGCAATGTAGCCCTTTTGGATCTAGCCCACGGCGTTTTAGCCCTCTTTTAATGTTTTATAATTGTATGCGTCTCTCTCGGGGTTTCTTGGGGCATTTCGGTGCTTGTGTGGGGAGCGGCCAGTTGAAGCGAAGGCCAGTGCACAGCCTGAAGTGTCTTCGGACAGTTTATGGATTTTCTCTTCACCTAACCAAGCCCGTGCCTCGTAACTCTGGACCTCGTGCATGTTATCTGGATGTTCCTTGAGATGTCTGGGGGGGTATGTGTATAATTATTAAATATTAAAATGATAAATAAATTTATTGATAGTCAAAAAACGATTTATGAAGCACCATTTAGTGCTGAAAGGTATTTTAGTCAAAGTGGGAGGGGCGCCCGCCCTCTGAAGTCCACTATAAAATCAAGTGTGACCACGCCCTCGAGCACGAGGAAGCCGAGAGGGATTTGAGAGAGTTGTCATTCTAAATTCACCTGATGAGGAGCCTTGGGAAAGCTCGAAACGCGTCGTGAAAGTATGCCTGAATGACTCGAAACCGTAAAAATGAGTACAGCTGCCATCATTTGGGGGTTCGTGATGTAGCAGAAGCCTTGGAAAATTTTCTCTTCGACCCATACAGGTCTGGAGTTGGTTAAAATGGCCGCCATCATTGGTCTGAGTGATGTTGCAGAGCCACATAAATTTTTCCTCCGTCCACTGTGACGTTGAGCGTCTCCAAAAAGGGTCCATGTCCATACAGACGTGGGATTTATGCCCCTCACCACTCTTAGCTAACACCTACCATTCGTTTTTTGTTCAAATTAAGCCCTTGTTGGCATAAACCACGGCAATGTAGCCCTTTTGGATCTAGCCCACGGCGTTTTAGCCCTCTTTTAATGTTTTATAATTGTATGCGTCTCTCTCGGGGTTTCTTGGGGCATTTCGGTGCTTGTGTGGGGAGCGGCCAGTTGAAGCGAAGGCCAGTGCACAGCCTGAAGTGTCTTCGGACAGTTTATGGATTTTCTCTTCACCTAACCAAGCCCGTGCCTCGTAACTCTGGACCTCGTGCATGTTATCTGGATGTTCCTTGAGATGTCTGGGGGGGTATGTGTATAATTATTAAATATTAAAATGATAAATAAATTTATTGATAGTCAAAAAACGATTTATGAAGCACCATTTAGTGCTGAAAGGTATTTTAGTCAAAGTGGGAGGGGCGCCCGCCCTCTGAAGTCCACTATAAAATCAAGTGTGACCACGCCCTCGAGCACGAGGAAGCCGAGAGGGATTTGAGAGAGTTGTCATTCTAAATTCACCTGATGAGGAGCCTTGGGAAAGCTCGAAACGCGTCGTGAAAGTATGCCTGAATGACTCGAAACCGTAAAAATGAGTACAGCTGCCATCATTTGGGGGTTCGTGATGTAGCAGAAGCCTTGGAAAATTTTCTCTTCGACCCATACAGGTCTGGAGTTGGTTAAAATGGCCGCCATCATTGGTCTGAGTGATGTTGCAGAGCCACATAAATTTTTCCTCCGTCCACTGTGACGTTGAGCGTCTCCAAAAAGGGTCCATGTCCATACAGACGTGGGATTTATGCCCCTCACCACTCTTAGCTAACACCTACCATTCGTTTTTTGTTCAAATTAAGCCCTTGTTGGCATAAACCACGGCAATGTAGCCCTTTTGGATCTAGCCCACGGCGTTTTAGCCCTCTTTTAATGTTTTATAATTGTATGCGTCTCTCTCGGGGTTTCTTGGGGCATTTCGGTGCTTGTGTGGGGAGCGGCCAGTTGAAGCGAAGGCCAGTGCACAGCCTGAAGTGTCTTCGGACAGTTTATGGATTTTCTCTTCACCTAACCAAGCCCGTGCCTCGTAACTCTGGACCTCGTGCATGTTATCTGGATGTTCCTTGAGATGTCTGGGGGGGTATGTGTATAATTATTAAATATTAAAATGATAAATAAATTTATTGATAGTCAAAAAACGATTTATGAAGCACCATTTAGTGCTGAAAGGTATTTTAGTCAAAGTGGGAGGGGCGCCCGCCCTCTGAAGTCCACTATAAAATCAAGTGTGACCACGCCCTCGAGCACGAGGAAGCCGAGAGGGATTTGAGAGAGTTGTCATTCTAAATTCACCTGATGAGGAGCCTTGGGAAAGCTCGAAACGCGTCGTGAAAGTATGCCTGAATGACTCGAAACCGTAAAAATGAGTACAGCTGCCATCATTTGGGGGTTCGTGATGTAGCAGAAGCCTTGGAAAATTTTCTCTTCGACCCATACAGGTCTGGAGTTGGTTAAAATGGCCGCCATCATTGGTCTGAGTGATGTTGCAGAGCCACATAAATTTTTTCCTCCGTCCACTGTGACGTTGAGCGTCTCCAAAAAG
>NW_028118254.1:0-45302 GCF_965113295.1 Leuciscus leuciscus | reverse complement strand
AAATGCAACCATTTTGCATTGACAGGTGAACAGCTGGGGGAAAACTCAAGTTCAGTTTGCGTCAGGGCGTCTGCATGGATGCAGGGTCAAAGGCCAAAGGCCTGGCACGCTACCTCACCTAACCAGCTAAACCTACCCACCACCTGCACAAAAAAACAGAAAACAAAACCAAAAAACACTGACCACTGGCGGGACCTACACAGACCCTACCCAAAATATACCAGGATAGACCACCCCTATATAAAATAACCCTAGATACAACAGCAATTTATAAAATAGACCCCTGTTAAAAAAAAACAAATCTAAAAAATAAAGTGCAGTACCGTGTCTACACACCTGGTGGCGCTAGAGGCGCACCAAACCACCACCAGTCGACTAGCCATACATCAATTACTATATAAACCAAGTTTCGTACAGATAAAACACACCGTTGCAGATATATGGACAGTTAAGATTCGGCCAATCAGATGCCCTTTATGCAAATGAGGGTGGTTACTAATGAGGGTGAAAGTCGTTTTTACCTCCCTACCTATATGCCATTTTAACCCTAACCTAACCATAGCCTCAAACTAACCCTAAACCCAAACTAACCATTAGTCCAAAGACTACTTTCAATATTTAACACAAAACAATAAAAAAATATGAACAAACAGTCGATCAAACTCATCTATCCATCTATCCATCTATCCATCTATCCATCTATCTATCCATCCATCCATCCATCACTCCATCACTCCATCACTCCATCCATCCATGTATAACACAGGCCTAAAAACATTCACTTTTTCAAACAAAAACTTTTTTTTTTTTAACAAAAAGTTGTTTAAACTCATGTATCTATATATTCATCTATTCATCTATCTATCTATTTATCTATCTATCCATCCATCCATCCATCCATCCATCACTCCATCCATCCATGTATAACACAGGCCTAAAAACATTCACTTTTTCAAACAAAAACATATTTTTTTTAACAAAAAGTGGTTTAAACTCATGTATCTATATATTCATCTATTCATCTATCTATCCATCCATCCATCCATCCATCCATCACTCCATCACTCCATCCATCAATGTAACACAGGCCTAAAAAACATTCACTTTTTCAAACAAAAACATTTTTTTTAACAAAAACATTTTTTTTAACAAAAAGTTGTTTCAACTCATGTACCTATCTATCCATCCATCCATCCATCCATCCATCCATCCATCCATCCATCCATCCATCCATCCATCCATCACTCCATCCATCAATCTATCTATAGAAATAGACACTTACCTGTCAGCATTGGTGCTGTTTCAGCACTCGTGCTGATATGCACGGCAAATGCAACCATTTTGCATTGACAGGTGAACAGCTGGGGGAAAACTCAAGTTCAGTTTGCGTCAGGGCGTCTGCATGGATGCAGGGTCAAAGGCCAAAGGCCTGGCACGCTACCTCACCTAACCAGCTAAACCTACCCACCACCTGCACAAAAAAACAGAAAACAAAACCAAAAAACACTGACCACTGGCGGGACCTACACAGACCCTACCCAAAATATACCAGGATAGACCACCCCTATATAAAATAACCCTAGATACAACAGCAATTTATAAAATAGACCCCTGTTAAAAAAAAACAAATCTAAAAAATAAAGTGCAGTACCGTGTCTACACACCTGGTGGCGCTAGAGGCGCACCAAACCACCACCAGTCGACTAGCCATACATCAATTACTATATAAACCAAGTTTCGTACAGATAAAACACACCGTTGCAGATATATGGACAGTTAAGATTCGGCCAATCAGATGCCCTTTATGCAAATGAGGGTGGTTACTAATGAGGGTGAAAGTCGTTTTTACCTCCCTACCTATATGCCATTTTAACCCTAACCTAACCATAGCCTCAAACTAACCCTAAACCCAAACTAACCATTAGTCCAAAGACTACTTTCAATATTTAACACAAAACAATAAAAAAATATGAACAAACAGTCGATCAAACTCATCTATCCATCTATCCATCTATCCATCTATCCATCTATCTATCCATCCATCCATCCATCACTCCATCACTCCATCACTCCATCCATCCATGTATAACACAGGCCTAAAAACATTCACTTTTTCAAACAAAAACTTTTTTTTTTTTAACAAAAAGTTGTTTAAACTCATGTATCTATATATTCATCTATTCATCTATCTATCTATTTATCTATCTATCCATCCATCCATCCATCCATCCATCACTCCATCCATCCATGTATAACACAGGCCTAAAAACATTCACTTTTTCAAACAAAAACATATTTTTTTTAACAAAAAGTGGTTTAAACTCATGTATCTATATATTCATCTATTCATCTATCTATCCATCCATCCATCCATCCATCCATCACTCCATCACTCCATCCATCAATGTAACACAGGCCTAAAAAACATTCACTTTTTCAAACAAAAACATTTTTTTTAACAAAAAAATTTTTTTTAACAAAAAGTTGTTTCAACTCATGTACCTATCTATCCATCCATCCATCCATCCATCCATCCATCCATCCATCCATCCATCCATCCATCCATCCATCCATCCATCCATCACTCCATCCATCAATCTATCTATAGAAATAGACACTTACCTGTCAGCATTGGTGCTGTTTCAGCACTCGTGCTGATATGCACGGCAAATGCAACCATTTTGCATTGACAGGTGAACAGCTGGGGGAAAACTCAAGTTCAGTTTGCGTCAGGGCGTCTGCATGGATGCAGGGTCAAAGGCCAAAGGCCTGGCACGCTACCTCACCTAACCAGCTAAACCTACCCACCACCTGCACAAAAAAACAGAAAACAAAACCAAAAAACACTGACCACTGGCGGGACCTACACAGACCCTACCCAAAATATACCAGGATAGACCACCCCTATATAAAATAACCCTAGATACAACAGCAATTTATAAAATAGACCCCTGTTAAAAAAAAACAAATCTAAAAAATAAAGTGCAGTACCGTGTCTACACACCTGGTGGCGCTAGAGGCGCACCAAACCACCACCAGTCGACTAGCCATACATCAATTACTATATAAACCAAGTTTCGTACAGATAAAACACACCGTTGCAGATATATGGACAGTTAAGATTCGGCCAATCAGATGCCCTTTATGCAAATGAGGGTGGTTACTAATGAGGGTGAAAGTCGTTTTTACCTCCCTACCTATATGCCATTTTAACCCTAACCTAACCATAGCCTCAAACTAACCCTAAACCCAAACTAACCATTAGTCCAAAGACTACTTTCAATATTTAACACAAAACAATAAAAAAATATGAACAAACAGTCGATCAAACTCATCTATCCATCTATCCATCTATCCATCTATCCATCTATCTATCCATCCATCCATCCATCACTCCATCACTCCATCACTCCATCCATCCATGTATAACACAGGCCTAAAAACATTCACTTTTTCAAACAAAAACTTTTTTTTTTTTAACAAAAAGTTGTTTAAACTCATGTATCTATATATTCATCTATTCATCTATCTATCTATTTATCTATCTATCCATCCATCCATCCATCCATCCATCACTCCATCCATCCATGTATAACACAGGCCTAAAAACATTCACTTTTTCAAACAAAAACATATTTTTTTTAACAAAAAGTGGTTTAAACTCATGTATCTATATATTCATCTATTCATCTATCTATCCATCCATCCATCCATCCATCCATCACTCCATCACTCCATCCATCAATGTAACACAGGCCTAAAAAACATTCACTTTTTCAAACAAAAACATTTTTTTTAACAAAAACATTTTTTTTAACAAAAAGTTGTTTCAACTCATGTACCTATCTATCCATCCATCCATCCATCCATCCATCCATCCATCCATCCATCCATCCATCCATCCATCCATCCATCCATCACTCCATCCATCAATCTATCTATAGAAATAGACACTTACCTGTCAGCATTGGTGCTGTTTCAGCACTCGTGCTGATATGCACGGCAAATGCAACCATTTTGCATTGACAGGTGAACAGCTGGGGGAAAACTCAAGTTCAGTTTGCGTCAGGGCGTCTGCATGGATGCAGGGTCAAAGGCCAAAGGCCTGGCACGCTACCTCACCTAACCAGCTAAACCTACCCACCACCTGCACAAAAAAACAGAAAACAAAACCAAAAAACACTGACCACTGGCGGGACCTACACAGACCCTACCCAAAATATACCAGGATAGACCACCCCTATATAAAATAACCCTAGATACAACAGCAATTTATAAAATAGACCCCTGTTAAAAAAAAAAAAATCTAAAAAATAAAGTGCAGTACCGTGTCTACACACCTGGTGGCGCTAGAGGCGCACCAAACCACCACCAGTCGACTAGCCATACATCAATTACTATATAAACCAAGTTTCGTACAGATAAAACACACCGTTGCAGATATATGGACAGTTAAGATTCGGCCAATCAGATGCCCTTTATGCAAATGAGGGTGGTTACTAATGAGGGTGAAAGTCGTTTTTACCTCCCTACCTATATGCCATTTTAACCCTAACCTAACCATAGCCTCAAACTAACCCTAAACCCAAACTAACCATTAGTCCAAAGACTACTTTCAATATTTAACACAAAACAATAAAAAAATATGAACAAACAGTCGATCAAACTCATCTATCCATCTATCCATCTATCCATCTATCCATCTATCTATCCATCCATCCATCCATCACTCCATCACTCCATCACTCCATCCATCCATGTATAACACAGGCCTAAAAACATTCACTTTTTCAAACAAAAACTTTTTTTTTTTTAACAAAAAGTTGTTTAAACTCATGTATCTATATATTCATCTATTCATCTATCTATCTATTTATCTATCTATCCATCCATCCATCCATCCATCCATCACTCCATCCATCCATGTATAACACAGGCCTAAAAACATTCACTTTTTCAAACAAAAACATATTTTTTTTAACAAAAAGTGGTTTAAACTCATGTATCTATATATTCATCTATTCATCTATCTATCCATCCATCCATCCATCCATCCATCACTCCATCACTCCATCCATCAATGTAACACAGGCCTAAAAAACATTCACTTTTTCAAACAAAAACATTTTTTTTAACAAAAACATTTTTTTTAACAAAAAGTTGTTTCAACTCATGTACCTATCTATCCATCCATCCATCCATCCATCCATCCATCCATCCATCCATCCATCCATCCATCCATCCATCCATCCATCCATCCATCCATCCATCCATCCATCACTCCATCCATCAATCTATCTATAGAAATAGACACTTACCTGTCAGCATTGGTGCTGTTTCAGCACTCGTGCTGATATGCACGGCAAATGCAACCATTTTGCATTGACAGGTGAACAGCTGGGGGAAAACTCAAGTTCAGTTTGCGTCAGGGCGTCTGCATGGATGCAGGGTCAAAGGCCAAAGGCCTGGCACGCTACCTCACCTAACCAGCTAAACCTACCCACCACCTGCACAAAAAAACAGAAAACAAAACCAAAAAACACTGACCACTGGCGGGACCTACACAGACCCTACCCAAAATATACCAGGATAGACCACCCCTATATAAAATAACCCTAGATACAACAGCAATTTATAAAATAGACCCCTGTTAAAAAAAAACAAATCTAAAAAATAAAGTGCAGTACCGTGTCTACACACCTGGTGGCGCTAGAGGCGCACCAAACCACCACCAGTCGACTAGCCATACATCAATTACTATATAAACCAAGTTTCGTACAGATAAAACACACCGTTGCAGATATATGGACAGTTAAGATTCGGCCAATCAGATGCCCTTTATGCAAATGAGGGTGGTTACTAATGAGGGTGAAAGTCGTTTTTACCTCCCTACCTATATGCCATTTTAACCCTAACCTAACCTAACCATAGCCCCAAACTAACCCTAAACCCAAACTAACCATTAGTCCAAAGACTACTTTCAATATTTAACACAAAACAATAAAAAAATATGAACAAACAGTCGATCAAACTCATCTATCCATCTATCCATCTATCCATCTATCCATCTATCTATCCATCCATCCATCCATCACTCCATCACTCCATCACTCCATCCATCCATGTATAACACAGGCCTAAAAACATTCACTTTTTCAAACAAAAACTTTTTTTTTTTTAACAAAAAGTTGTTTAAACTCATGTATCTATATATTCATCTATTCATCTATCTATCTATTTATCTATCTATCCATCCATCCATCCATCCATCCATCCATCACTCCATCACTCCATCCATCCATGTATAACACAGGCCTAAAAACATTCACTTTTTCAAACAAAAACATATTTTTTTTAACAAAAAGTGGTTTAAACTCATGTATCTATATATTCATCTATTCATCTATCTATCCATCCATCCATCCATCCATCCATCACTCCATCACTCCATCCATCAATGTAACACAGGCCTAAAAAACATTCACTTTTTCAAACAAAAACATTTTTTTTAACAAAAACATTTTTTTTAACAAAAAGTTGTTTCAACTCATGTACCTATCTATCCATCCATCCATCCATCCATCCATCCATCCATCCATCCATCCATCCATCCATCCATCCATCCATCACTCCATCCATCAATCTATCTATAGAAATAGACACTTACCTGTCAGCATTGGTGCTGTTTCAGCACTCGTGCTGATATGCACGGCAAATGCAACCATTTTGCATTGACAGGTGAACAGCTGGGGGAAAACTCAAGTTCAGTTTGCGTCAGGGCGTCTGCATGGATGCAGGGTCAAAGGCCAAAGGCCTGGCACGCTACCTCACCTAACCAGCTAAACCTACCCACCACCTGCACAAAAAAACAGAAAACAAAACCAAAAAACACTGACCACTGGCGGGACCTACACAGACCCTACCCAAAATATACCAGGATAGACCACCCCTATATAAAATAACCCTAGATACAACAGCAATTTATAAAATAGACCCCTGTTAAAAAAAAACAAATCTAAAAAATAAAGTGCAGTACCGTGTCTACACACCTGGTGGCGCTAGAGGCGCACCAAACCACCACCAGTCGACTAGCCATACATCAATTACTATATAAACCAAGTTTCGTACAGATAAAACACACCGTTGCAGATATATGGACAGTTAAGATTCGGCCAATCAGATGCCCTTTATGCAAATGAGGGTGGTTACTAATGAGGGTGAAAGTCGTTTTTACCTCCCTACCTATATGCCATTTTAACCCTAACCTAACCTAACCATAGCCCCAAACTAACCCTAAACCCAAACTAACCATTAGTCCAAAGACTACTTTCAATATTTAACACAAAACAATAAAAAAATATGAACAAACAGTCGATCAAACTCATCTATCCATCTATCCATCTATCCATCTATCCATCTATCTATCCATCCATCCATCCATCACTCCATCACTCCATCACTCCATCCATCCATGTATAACACAGGCCTAAAAACATTCACTTTTTCAAACAAAAACTTTTTTTTTTTTAACAAAAAGTTGTTTAAACTCATGTATCTATATATTCATCTATTCATCTATCTATCTATTTATCTATCTATCCATCCATCCATCCATCCATCCATCACTCCATCCATCCATGTATAACACAGGCCTAAAAACATTCACTTTTTCAAACAAAAACATATTTTTTTTAACAAAAAGTGGTTTAAACTCATGTATCTATATATTCATCTATTCATCTATCTATCCATCCATCCATCCATCCATCCATCACTCCATCACTCCATCCATCAATGTAACACAGGCCTAAAAAACATTCACTTTTTCAAACAAAAACATTTTTTTTAACAAAAACATTTTTTTTAACAAAAAGTTGTTTCAACTCATGTACCTATCTATCCATCCATCCATCCATCCATCCATCCATCCATCCATCCATCCATCCATCCATCCATCCATCCATCACTCCATCCATCAATCTATCTATAGAAATAGACACTTACCTGTCAGCATTGGTGCTGTTTCAGCACTCGTGCTGATATGCACGGCAAATGCAACCATTTTGCATTGACAGGTGAACAGCTGGGGGAAAACTCAAGTTCAGTTTGCGTCAGGGCGTCTGCATGGATGCAGGGTCAAAGGCCAAAGGCCTGGCACGCTACCTCACCTAACCAGCTAAACCTACCCACCACCTGCACAAAAAAACAGAAAACAAAACCAAAAAACACTGACCACTGGCGGGACCTACACAGACCCTACCCAAAATATACCAGGATAGACCACCCCTATATAAAATAACCCTAGATACAACAGCAATTTATAAAATAGACCCCTGTTAAAAAAAAACAAATCTAAAAAATAAAGTGCAGTACCGTGTCTACACACCTGGTGGCGCTAGAGGCGCACCAAACCACCACCAGTCGACTAGCCATACATCAATTACTATATAAACCAAGTTTCGTACAGATAAAACACACCGTTGCAGATATATGGACAGTTAAGATTCGGCCAATCAGATGCCCTTTATGCAAATGAGGGTGGTTACTAATGAGGGTGAAAGTCGTTTTTACCTCCCTACCTATATGCCATTTTAACCCTAACCTAACCATAGCCTCAAACAAACACTAAACCCAAACTAACCATTAGTCCAAAGACTACTTTCAATATTTAACACAAAACAATAAAAAAATATGAACAAACAGTCGATCAAACTCATCTATCCATCTATCCATCTATCCATCTATCCATCTATCTATCCATCCATCCATCCATCACTCCATCACTCCATCACTCCATCCATCCATGTATAACACAGGCCTAAAAACATTCACTTTTTCAAACAAAAACTTTTTTTTTTTTAACAAAAAGTTGTTTAAACTCATGTATCTATATATTCATCTATTCATCTATCTATCTATTTATCTATCTATCCATCCATCCATCCATCCATCCATCACTCCATCCATCCATGTATAACACAGGCCTAAAAACATTCACTTTTTCAAACAAAAACATATTTTTTTTAACAAAAAGTGGTTTAAACTCATGTATCTATATATTCATCTATTCATCTATCTATCCATCCATCCATCCATCCATCCATCACTCCATCACTCCATCCATCAATGTAACACAGGCCTAAAAAACATTCACTTTTTCAAACAAAAACATTTTTTTTAACAAAAACATTTTTTTTAACAAAAAGTTGTTTCAACTCATGTACCTATCTATCCATCCATCCATCCATCCATCCATCCATCCATCCATCCATCCATCCATCCATCCATCACTCCATCCATCAATCTATCTATAGAAATAGACACTTACCTGTCAGCATTGGTGCTGTTTCAGCACTCGTGCTGATATGCACGGCAAATGCAACCATTTTGCATTGACAGGTGAACAGCTGGGGGAAAACTCAAGTTCAGTTTGCGTCAGGGCGTCTGCATGGATGCAGGGTCAAAGGCCAAAGGCCTGGCACGCTACCTCACCTAACCAGCTAAACCTACCCACCACCTGCACAAAAAAACAGAAAACAAAACCAAAAAACACTGACCACTGGCGGGACCTACACAGACCCTACCCAAAATATACCAGGATAGACCACCCCTATATAAAATAACCCTAGATACAACAGCAATTTATAAAATAGACCCCTGTTAAAAAAAAACAAATCTAAAAAATAAAGTGCAGTACCGTGTCTACACACCTGGTGGCGCTAGAGGCGCACCAAACCACCACCAGTCGACTAGCCATACATCAATTACTATATAAACCAAGTTTCGTACAGATAAAACACACCGTTGCAGATATATGGACAGTTAAGATTCGGCCAATCAGATGCCCTTTATGCAAATGAGGGTGGTTACTAATGAGGGTGAAAGTCGTTTTTACCTCCCTACCTATATGCCATTTTAACCCTAACCTAACCATAGCCTCAAACTAACCCTAAACCCAAACTAACCATTAGTCCAAAGACTACTTTCAATATTTAACACAAAACAATAAAAAAATATGAACAAACAGTCGATCAAACTCATCTATCCATCTATCCATCTATCCATCTATCCATCTATCTATCCATCCATCCATCCATCACTCCATCACTCCATCACTCCATCCATCCATGTATAACACAGGCCTAAAAACATTCACTTTTTCAAACAAAAACTTTTTTTTTTTTAACAAAAAGTTGTTTAAACTCATGTATCTATATATTCATCTATTCATCTATCTATCTATTTATCTATCTATCCATCCATCCATCCATCCATCCATCACTCCATCCATCCATGTATAACACAGGCCTAAAAACATTCACTTTTTCAAACAAAAACATATTTTTTTTAACAAAAAGTGGTTTAAACTCATGTATCTATATATTCATCTATTCATCTATCTATCCATCCATCCATCCATCCATCCATCACTCCATCACTCCATCCATCAATGTAACACAGGCCTAAAAAACATTCACTTTTTCAAACAAAAACATTTTTTTTAACAAAAACATTTTTTTTAACAAAAAGTTGTTTCAACTCATGTACCTATCTATCCATCCATCCATCCATCCATCCATCCATCCATCCATCCATCCATCCATCCATCCATCCATCCATCCATCACTCCATCCATCAATCTATCTATAGAAATAGACACTTACCTGTCAGCATTGGTGCTGTTTCAGCACTCGTGCTGATATGCACGGCAAATGCAACCATTTTGCATTGACAGGTGAACAGCTGGGGGAAAACTCAAGTTCAGTTTGCGTCAGGGCGTCTGCATGGATGCAGGGTCAAAGGCCAAAGGCCTGGCACGCTACCTCACCTAACCAGCTAAACCTACCCACCACCTGCACAAAAAAACAGAAAACAAAACCAAAAAACACTGACCACTGGCGGGACCTACACAGACCCTACCCAAAATATACCAGGATAGACCACCCCTATATAAAATAACCCTAGATACAACAGCAATTTATAAAATAGACCCCTGTTAAAAAAAAACAAATCTAAAAAATAAAGTGCAGTACCGTGTCTACACACCTGGTGGCGCTAGAGGCGCACCAAACCACCACCAGTCGACTAGCCATACATCAATTACTATATAAACCAAGTTTCGTACAGATAAAACACACCGTTGCAGATATATGGACAGTTAAGATTCGGCCAATCAGATGCCCTTTATGCAAATGAGGGTGGTTACTAATGAGGGTGAAAGTCGTTTTTACCTCCCTACCTATATGCCATTTTAACCCTAACCTAACCATAGCCTCAAACTAACCCTAAACCCAAACTAACCATTAGTCCAAAGACTACTTTCAATATTTAACACAAAACAATAAAAAAATATGAACAAACAGTCGATCAAACTCATCTATCCATCTATCCATCTATCCATCTATCCATCTATCTATCCATCCATCCATCCATCACTCCATCACTCCATCACTCCATCCATCCATGTATAACACAGGCCTAAAAACATTCACTTTTTCAAACAAAAACTTTTTTTTTTTTAACAAAAAGTTGTTTAAACTCATGTATCTATATATTCATCTATTCATCTATCTATCTATTTATCTATCTATCCATCCATCCATCCATCCATCCATCACTCCATCCATCCATGTATAACACAGGCCTAAAAACATTCACTTTTTCAAACAAAAACATATTTTTTTTAACAAAAAGTGGTTTAAACTCATGTATCTATATATTCATCTATTCATCTATCTATCCATCCATCCATCCATCCATCCATCACTCCATCACTCCATCCATCAATGTAACACAGGCCTAAAAAACATTCACTTTTTCAAACAAAAACATTTTTTTTAACAAAAACATTTTTTTTAACAAAAAGTTGTTTCAACTCATGTACCTATCTATCCATCCATCCATCCATCCATCCATCCATCCATCCATCCATCCATCCATCCATCCATCCATCCATCCATCCATCCATCCATCCATCCATCCATCACTCCATCCATCAATCTATCTATAGAAATAGACACTTACCTGTCAGCATTGGTGCTGTTTCAGCACTCGTGCTGATATGCACGGCAAATGCAACCATTTTGCATTGACAGGTGAACAGCTGGGGGAAAACTCAAGTTCAGTTTGCGTCAGGGCGTCTGCATGGATGCAGGGTCAAAGGCCAAAGGCCTGGCACGCTACCTCACCTAACCAGCTAAACCTACCCACCACCTGCACAAAAAAACAGAAAACAAAACCAAAAAACACTGACCACTGGCGGGACCTACACAGACCCTACCCAAAATATACCAGGATAGACCACCCCTATATAAAATAACCCTAGATACAACAGCAATTTATAAAATAGACCCCTGTTAAAAAAAAACAAATCTAAAAAATAAAGTGCAGTACCGTGTCTACACACCTGGTGGCGCTAGAGGCGCACCAAACCACCACCAGTCGACTAGCCATACATCAATTACTATATAAACCAAGTTTCGTACAGATAAAACACACCGTTGCAGATATATGGACAGTTAAGATTCGGCCAATCAGATGCCCTTTATGCAAATGAGGGTGGTTACTAATGAGGGTGAAAGTCGTTTTTACCTCCCTACCTATATGCCATTTTAACCCTAACCTAACCTAACCATAGCCCCAAACTAACCCTAAACCCAAACTAACCATTAGTCCAAAGACTACTTTCAATATTTAACACAAAACAATAAAAAAATATGAACAAACAGTCGATCAAACTCATCTATCCATCTATCCATCTATCCATCTATCCATCTATCTATCCATCCATCCATCCATCACTCCATCACTCCATCACTCCATCCATCCATGTATAACACAGGCCTAAAAACATTCACTTTTTCAAACAAAAACTTTTTTTTTTTTAACAAAAAGTTGTTTAAACTCATGTATCTATATATTCATCTATTCATCTATCTATCTATTTATCTATCTATCCATCCATCCATCCATCCATCCATCCATCACTCCATCACTCCATCCATCCATGTATAACACAGGCCTAAAAACATTCACTTTTTCAAACAAAAACATATTTTTTTTAACAAAAAGTGGTTTAAACTCATGTATCTATATATTCATCTATTCATCTATCTATCCATCCATCCATCCATCCATCCATCACTCCATCACTCCATCCATCAATGTAACACAGGCCTAAAAAACATTCACTTTTTCAAACAAAAACATTTTTTTTAACAAAAACATTTTTTTTAACAAAAAGTTGTTTCAACTCATGTACCTATCTATCCATCCATCCATCCATCCATCCATCCATCCATCCATCCATCCATCCATCCATCCATCCATCCATCACTCCATCCATCAATCTATCTATAGAAATAGACACTTACCTGTCAGCATTGGTGCTGTTTCAGCACTCGTGCTGATATGCACGGCAAATGCAACCATTTTGCATTGACAGGTGAACAGCTGGGGGAAAACTCAAGTTCAGTTTGCGTCAGGGCGTCTGCATGGATGCAGGGTCAAAGGCCAAAGGCCTGGCACGCTACCTCACCTAACCAGCTAAACCTACCCACCACCTGCACAAAAAAACAGAAAACAAAACCAAAAAACACTGACCACTGGCGGGACCTACACAGACCCTACCCAAAATATACCAGGATAGACCACCCCTATATAAAATAACCCTAGATACAACAGCAATTTATAAAATAGACCCCTGTTAAAAAAAAACAAATCTAAAAAATAAAGTGCAGTACCGTGTCTACACACCTGGTGGCGCTAGAGGCGCACCAAACCACCACCAGTCGACTAGCCATACATCAATTACTATATAAACCAAGTTTCGTACAGATAAAACACACCGTTGCAGATATATGGACAGTTAAGATTCGGCCAATCAGATGCCCTTTATGCAAATGAGGGTGGTTACTAATGAGGGTGAAAGTCGTTTTTACCTCCCTACCTATATGCCATTTTAACCCTAACCTAACCTAACCATAGCCCCAAACTAACCCTAAACCCAAACTAACCATTAGTCCAAAGACTACTTTCAATATTTAACACAAAACAATAAAAAAATATGAACAAACAGTCGATCAAACTCATCTATCCATCTATCCATCTATCCATCTATCCATCTATCTATCCATCCATCCATCCATCACTCCATCACTCCATCACTCCATCCATCCATGTATAACACAGGCCTAAAAACATTCACTTTTTCAAACAAAAACTTTTTTTTTTTTAACAAAAAGTTGTTTAAACTCATGTATCTATATATTCATCTATTCATCTATCTATCTATTTATCTATCTATCCATCCATCCATCCATCCATCCATCACTCCATCCATCCATGTATAACACAGGCCTAAAAACATTCACTTTTTCAAACAAAAACATATTTTTTTTAACAAAAAGTGGTTTAAACTCATGTATCTATATATTCATCTATTCATCTATCTATCCATCCATCCATCCATCCATCCATCACTCCATCACTCCATCCATCAATGTAACACAGGCCTAAAAAACATTCACTTTTTCAAACAAAAACATTTTTTTTAACAAAAACATTTTTTTTAACAAAAAGTTGTTTCAACTCATGTACCTATCTATCCATCCATCCATCCATCCATCCATCCATCCATCCATCCATCCATCCATCCATCCATCCATCCATCCATCACTCCATCCATCAATCTATCTATAGAAATAGACACTTACCTGTCAGCATTGGTGCTGTTTCAGCACTCGTGCTGATATGCACGGCAAATGCAACCATTTTGCATTGACAGGTGAACAGCTGGGGGAAAACTCAAGTTCAGTTTGCGTCAGGGCGTCTGCATGGATGCAGGGTCAAAGGCCAAAGGCCTGGCACGCTACCTCACCTAACCAGCTAAACCTACCCACCACCTGCACAAAAAAACAGAAAACAAAACCAAAAAACACTGACCACTGGCGGGACCTACACAGACCCTACCCAAAATATACCAGGATAGACCACCCCTATATAAAATAACCCTAGATACAACAGCAATTTATAAAATAGACCCCTGTTAAAAAAAAACAAATCTAAAAAATAAAGTGCAGTACCGTGTCTACACACCTGGTGGCGCTAGAGGCGCACCAAACCACCACCAGTCGACTAGCCATACATCAATTACTATATAAACCAAGTTTCGTACAGATAAAACACACCGTTGCAGATATATGGACAGTTAAGATTCGGCCAATCAGATGCCCTTTATGCAAATGAGGGTGGTTACTAATGAGGGTGAAAGTCGTTTTTACCTCCCTACCTATATGCCATTTTAACCCTAACCTAACCATAGCCTCAAACAAACACTAAACCCAAACTAACCATTAGTCCAAAGACTACTTTCAATATTTAACACAAAACAATAAAAAAATATGAACAAACAGTCGATCAAACTCATCTATCCATCTATCCATCTATCCATCTATCCATCTATCTATCCATCCATCCATCCATCACTCCATCACTCCATCACTCCATCCATCCATGTATAACACAGGCCTAAAAACATTCACTTTTTCAAACAAAAACTTTTTTTTTTTTAACAAAAAGTTGTTTAAACTCATGTATCTATATATTCATCTATTCATCTATCTATCTATTTATCTATCTATCCATCCATCCATCCATCCATCCATCACTCCATCCATCCATGTATAACACAGGCCTAAAAACATTCACTTTTTCAAACAAAAACATATTTTTTTTAACAAAAAGTGGTTTAAACTCATGTATCTATATATTCATCTATTCATCTATCTATCCATCCATCCATCCATCCATCCATCACTCCATCACTCCATCCATCAATGTAACACAGGCCTAAAAAACATTCACTTTTTCAAACAAAAACATTTTTTTTAACAAAAACATTTTTTTTAACAAAAAGTTGTTTCAACTCATGTACCTATCTATCCATCCATCCATCCATCCATCCATCCATCCATCCATCCATCCATCCATCCATCCATCACTCCATCCATCAATCTATCTATAGAAATAGACACTTACCTGTCAGCATTGGTGCTGTTTCAGCACTCGTGCTGATATGCACGGCAAATGCAACCATTTTGCATTGACAGGTGAACAGCTGGGGGAAAACTCAAGTTCAGTTTGCGTCAGGGCGTCTGCATGGATGCAGGGTCAAAGGCCAAAGGCCTGGCACGCTACCTCACCTAACCAGCTAAACCTACCCACCACCTGCACAAAAAAACAGAAAACAAAACCAAAAAACACTGACCACTGGCGGGACCTACACAGACCCTACCCAAAATATACCAGGATAGACCACCCCTATATAAAATAACCCTAGATACAACAGCAATTTATAAAATAGACCCCTGTTAAAAAAAAACAAATCTAAAAAATAAAGTGCAGTACCGTGTCTACACACCTGGTGGCGCTAGAGGCGCACCAAACCACCACCAGTCGACTAGCCATACATCAATTACTATATAAACCAAGTTTCGTACAGATAAAACACACCGTTGCAGATATATGGACAGTTAAGATTCGGCCAATCAGATGCCCTTTATGCAAATGAGGGTGGTTACTAATGAGGGTGAAAGTCGTTTTTACCTCCCTACCTATATGCCATTTTAACCCTAACCTAACCATAGCCTCAAACTAACCCTAAACCCAAACTAACCATTAGTCCAAAGACTACTTTCAATATTTAACACAAAACAATAAAAAAATATGAACAAACAGTCGATCAAACTCATCTATCCATCTATCCATCTATCCATCTATCCATCTATCTATCCATCCATCCATCCATCACTCCATCACTCCATCACTCCATCCATCCATGTATAACACAGGCCTAAAAACATTCACTTTTTCAAACAAAAACTTTTTTTTTTTTAACAAAAAGTTGTTTAAACTCATGTATCTATATATTCATCTATTCATCTATCTATCTATTTATCTATCTATCCATCCATCCATCCATCCATCCATCACTCCATCCATCCATGTATAACACAGGCCTAAAAACATTCACTTTTTCAAACAAAAACATATTTTTTTTAACAAAAAGTGGTTTAAACTCATGTATCTATATATTCATCTATTCATCTATCTATCCATCCATCCATCCATCCATCCATCACTCCATCACTCCATCCATCAATGTAACACAGGCCTAAAAAACATTCACTTTTTCAAACAAAAACATTTTTTTTAACAAAAACATTTTTTTTAACAAAAAGTTGTTTCAACTCATGTACCTATCTATCCATCCATCCATCCATCCATCCATCCATCCATCCATCCATCCATCCATCCATCCATCCATCCATCCATCACTCCATCCATCAATCTATCTATAGAAATAGACACTTACCTGTCAGCATTGGTGCTGTTTCAGCACTCGTGCTGATATGCACGGCAAATGCAACCATTTTGCATTGACAGGTGAACAGCTGGGGGAAAACTCAAGTTCAGTTTGCGTCAGGGCGTCTGCATGGATGCAGGGTCAAAGGCCAAAGGCCTGGCACGCTACCTCACCTAACCAGCTAAACCTACCCACCACCTGCACAAAAAAACAGAAAACAAAACCAAAAAACACTGACCACTGGCGGGACCTACACAGACCCTACCCAAAATATACCAGGATAGACCACCCCTATATAAAATAACCCTAGATACAACAGCAATTTATAAAATAGACCCCTGTTAAAAAAAAACAAATCTAAAAAATAAAGTGCAGTACCGTGTCTACACACCTGGTGGCGCTAGAGGCGCACCAAACCACCACCAGTCGACTAGCCATACATCAATTACTATATAAACCAAGTTTCGTACAGATAAAACACACCGTTGCAGATATATGGACAGTTAAGATTCGGCCAATCAGATGCCCTTTATGCAAATGAGGGTGGTTACTAATGAGGGTGAAAGTCGTTTTTACCTCCCTACCTAACCCTAACCCTAACCCTAACCCTAACCCTAACCTAACCCTAACTCTAACCTAAAACAAATCTAAAAAATAAAGTGCAGTACCGTGTCTACACACCTGGTGGCGCTAGAGGCGCACCAAACCACCACCAGTCGACTAGCCATACATCAATTACTATATAAACCAAGTTTCGTACAGATAAAACACACCGTTGCAGATATATGGACAGTTAAGATTCGGCCAATCAGATGCCCTTTATGCAAATGAGGGTGGTTACTAATGAGGGTGAAAGTCGTTTTTACCTCCCTACCTATATGCCATTTTAACCCTAACCTAACCTAACCATAGCCCCAAACTAACCCTAAACCCAAACTAACCATTAGTCCAAAGACTACTTTCAATATTTAACACAAAACAATAAAAAAATATGAACAAACAGTCGATCAAACTCATCTATCCATCTATCCATCTATCCATCTATCCATCTATCTATCCATCCATCCATCCATCACTCCATCACTCCATCACTCCATCCATCCATGTATAACACAGGCCTAAAAACATTCACTTTTTCAAACAAAAACTTTTTTTTTTTTAACAAAAAGTTGTTTAAACTCATGTATCTATATATTCATCTATTCATCTATCTATCTATTTATCTATCTATCCATCCATCCATCCATCCATCCATCCATCACTCCATCACTCCATCCATCCATGTATAACACAGGCCTAAAAACATTCACTTTTTCAAACAAAAACATATTTTTTTTAACAAAAAGTGGTTTAAACTCATGTATCTATATATTCATCTATTCATCTATCTATCCATCCATCCATCCATCCATCCATCACTCCATCACTCCATCCATCAATGTAACACAGGCCTAAAAAACATTCACTTTTTCAAACAAAAACATTTTTTTTAACAAAAACATTTTTTTTAACAAAAAGTTGTTTCAACTCATGTACCTATCTATCCATCCATCCATCCATCCATCCATCCATCCATCCATCCATCCATCCATCCATCCATCCATCCATCACTCCATCCATCAATCTATCTATAGAAATAGACACTTACCTGTCAGCATTGGTGCTGTTTCAGCACTCGTGCTGATATGCACGGCAAATGCAACCATTTTGCATTGACAGGTGAACAGCTGGGGGAAAACTCAAGTTCAGTTTGCGTCAGGGCGTCTGCATGGATGCAGGGTCAAAGGCCAAAGGCCTGGCACGCTACCTCACCTAACCAGCTAAACCTACCCACCACCTGCACAAAAAAACAGAAAACAAAACCAAAAAACACTGACCACTGGCGGGACCTACACAGACCCTACCCAAAATATACCAGGATAGACCACCCCTATATAAAATAACCCTAGATACAACAGCAATTTATAAAATAGACCCCTGTTAAAAAAAAACAAATCTAAAAAATAAAGTGCAGTACCGTGTCTACACACCTGGTGGCGCTAGAGGCGCACCAAACCACCACCAGTCGACTAGCCATACATCAATTACTATATAAACCAAGTTTCGTACAGATAAAACACACCGTTGCAGATATATGGACAGTTAAGATTCGGCCAATCAGATGCCCTTTATGCAAATGAGGGTGGTTACTAATGAGGGTGAAAGTCGTTTTTACCTCCCTACCTAACCCTAACCCTAACTCTACCCTAACTCTAACCCTAACCCTAACTCTAACCCTAACTCTAACCCTAACCCTAACCCTAACCCTAACCCTAACCCTAACCTAACCCTAACTCTAACCTAAAACAAATCTAAAAAATAAAGTGCAGTACCGTGTCTACACACCTGGTGGCGCTAGAGGCGCACCAAACCACCACCAGTCGACTAGCCATACATCAATTACTATATAAACCAAGTTTCGTACAGATAAAACACACCGTTGCAGATATATGGACAGTTAAGATTCGGCCAATCAGATGCCCTTTATGCAAATGAGGGTGGTTACTAATGAGGGTGAAAGTCGTTTTTACCTCCCTACCTATATGCCATTTTAACCCTAACCTAACCTAACCATAGCCCCAAACTAACCCTAAACCCAAACTAACCATTAGTCCAAAGACTACTTTCAATATTTAACACAAAACAATAAAAAAATATGAACAAACAGTCGATCAAACTCATCTATCCATCTATCCATCTATCCATCTATCCATCTATCTATCCATCCATCCATCCATCACTCCATCACTCCATCACTCCATCCATCCATGTATAACACAGGCCTAAAAACATTCACTTTTTCAAACAAAAACTTTTTTTTTTTTAACAAAAAGTTGTTTAAACTCATGTATCTATATATTCATCTATTCATCTATCTATCTATTTATCTATCTATCCATCCATCCATCCATCCATCCATCCATCACTCCATCACTCCATCCATCCATGTATAACACAGGCCTAAAAACATTCACTTTTTCAAACAAAAACATATTTTTTTTAACAAAAAGTGGTTTAAACTCATGTATCTATATATTCATCTATTCATCTATCTATCCATCCATCCATCCATCCATCCATCACTCCATCACTCCATCCATCAATGTAACACAGGCCTAAAAAACATTCACTTTTTCAAACAAAAACATTTTTTTTAACAAAAACATTTTTTTTAACAAAAAGTTGTTTCAACTCATGTACCTATCTATCCATCCATCCATCCATCCATCCATCCATCCATCCATCCATCCATCCATCCATCCATCCATCCATCACTCCATCCATCAATCTATCTATAGAAATAGACACTTACCTGTCAGCATTGGTGCTGTTTCAGCACTCGTGCTGATATGCACGGCAAATGCAACCATTTTGCATTGACAGGTGAACAGCTGGGGGAAAACTCAAGTTCAGTTTGCGTCAGGGCGTCTGCATGGATGCAGGGTCAAAGGCCAAAGGCCTGGCACGCTACCTCACCTAACCAGCTAAACCTACCCACCACCTGCACAAAAAAACAGAAAACAAAACCAAAAAACACTGACCACTGGCGGGACCTACACAGACCCTACCCAAAATATACCAGGATAGACCACCCCTATATAAAATAACCCTAGATACAACAGCAATTTATAAAATAGACCCCTGTTAAAAAAAAACAAATCTAAAAAATAAAGTGCAGTACCGTGTCTACACACCTGGTGGCGCTAGAGGCGCACCAAACCACCACCAGTCGACTAGCCATACATCAATTACTATATAAACCAAGTTTCGTACAGATAAAACACACCGTTGCAGATATATGGACAGTTAAGATTCGGCCAATCAGATGCCCTTTATGCAAATGAGGGTGGTTACTAATGAGGGTGAAAGTCGTTTTTACCTCCCTACCTATATGCCATTTTAACCCTAACCTAACCTAACCATAGCCCCAAACTAACCCTAAACCCAAACTAACCATTAGTCCAAAGACTACTTTCAATATTTAACACAAAACAATAAAAAAATATGAACAAACAGTCGATCAAACTCATCTATCCATCTATCCATCTATCCATCTATCCATCTATCTATCCATCCATCCATCCATCACTCCATCACTCCATCACTCCATCCATCCATGTATAACACAGGCCTAAAAACATTCACTTTTTCAAACAAAAACTTTTTTTTTTTTAACAAAAAGTTGTTTAAACTCATGTATCTATATATTCATCTATTCATCTATCTATCTATTTATCTATCTATCCATCCATCCATCCATCCATCCATCACTCCATCCATCCATGTATAACACAGGCCTAAAAACATTCACTTTTTCAAACAAAAACATATTTTTTTTAACAAAAAGTGGTTTAAACTCATGTATCTATATATTCATCTATTCATCTATCTATCCATCCATCCATCCATCCATCCATCACTCCATCACTCCATCCATCAATGTAACACAGGCCTAAAAAACATTCACTTTTTCAAACAAAAACATTTTTTTTAACAAAAACATTTTTTTTAACAAAAAGTTGTTTCAACTCATGTACCTATCTATCCATCCATCCATCCATCCATCCATCCATCCATCCATCCATCCATCCATCCATCCATCCATCCATCCATCCATCCATCCATCCATCACTCCATCCATCAATCTATCTATAGAAATAGACACTTACCTGTCAGCATTGGTGCTGTTTCAGCACTCGTGCTGATATGCACGGCAAATGCAACCATTTTGCATTGACAGGTGAACAGCTGGGGGAAAACTCAAGTTCAGTTTGCGTCAGGGCGTCTGCATGGATGCAGGGTCAAAGGCCAAAGGCCTGGCACGCTACCTCACCTAACCAGCTAAACCTACCCACCACCTGCACAAAAAAACAGAAAACAAAACCAAAAAACACTGACCACTGGCGGGACCTACACAGACCCTACCCAAAATATACCAGGATAGACCACCCCTATATAAAATAACCCTAGATACAACAGCAATTTATAAAATAGACCCCTGTTAAAAAAAAACAAATCTAAAAAATAAAGTGCAGTACCGTGTCTACACACCTGGTGGCGCTAGAGGCGCACCAAACCACCACCAGTCGACTAGCCATACATCAATTACTATATAAACCAAGTTTCGTACAGATAAAACACACCGTTGCAGATATATGGACAGTTAAGATTCGGCCAATCAGATGCCCTTTATGCAAATGAGGGTGGTTACTAATGAGGGTGAAAGTCGTTTTTACCTCCCTACCTATATGCCATTTTAACCCTAACCTAACCATAGCCTCAAACAAACACTAAACCCAAACTAACCATTAGTCCAAAGACTACTTTCAATATTTAACACAAAACAATAAAAAAATATGAACAAACAGTCGATCAAACTCATCTATCCATCTATCCATCTATCCATCTATCCATCTATCTATCCATCCATCCATCCATCACTCCATCACTCCATCACTCCATCCATCCATGTATAACACAGGCCTAAAAACATTCACTTTTTCAAACAAAAACTTTTTTTTTTTTAACAAAAAGTTGTTTAAACTCATGTATCTATATATTCATCTATTCATCTATCTATCTATTTATCTATCTATCCATCCATCCATCCATCCATCCATCACTCCATCCATCCATGTATAACACAGGCCTAAAAACATTCACTTTTTCAAACAAAAACATATTTTTTTTAACAAAAAGTGGTTTAAACTCATGTATCTATATATTCATCTATTCATCTATCTATCCATCCATCCATCCATCCATCCATCACTCCATCACTCCATCCATCAATGTAACACAGGCCTAAAAAACATTCACTTTTTCAAACAAAAACATTTTTTTTAACAAAAACATTTTTTTTAACAAAAAGTTGTTTCAACTCATGTACCTATCTATCCATCCATCCATCCATCCATCCATCCATCCATCCATCCATCCATCCATCCATCCATCACTCCATCCATCAATCTATCTATAGAAATAGACACTTACCTGTCAGCATTGGTGCTGTTTCAGCACTCGTGCTGATATGCACGGCAAATGCAACCATTTTGCATTGACAGGTGAACAGCTGGGGGAAAACTCAAGTTCAGTTTGCGTCAGGGCGTCTGCATGGATGCAGGGTCAAAGGCCAAAGGCCTGGCACGCTACCTCACCTAACCAGCTAAACCTACCCACCACCTGCACAAAAAAACAGAAAACAAAACCAAAAAACACTGACCACTGGCGGGACCTACACAGACCCTACCCAAAATATACCAGGATAGACCACCCCTATATAAAATAACCCTAGATACAACAGCAATTTATAAAATAGACCCCTGTTAAAAAAAAACAAATCTAAAAAATAAAGTGCAGTACCGTGTCTACACACCTGGTGGCGCTAGAGGCGCACCAAACCACCACCAGTCGACTAGCCATACATCAATTACTATATAAACCAAGTTTCGTACAGATAAAACACACCGTTGCAGATATATGGACAGTTAAGATTCGGCCAATCAGATGCCCTTTATGCAAATGAGGGTGGTTACTAATGAGGGTGAAAGTCGTTTTTACCTCCCTACCTATATGCCATTTTAACCCTAACCTAACCATAGCCTCAAACTAACCCTAAACCCAAACTAACCATTAGTCCAAAGACTACTTTCAATATTTAACACAAAACAATAAAAAAATATGAACAAACAGTCGATCAAACTCATCTATCCATCTATCCATCTATCCATCTATCCATCTATCTATCCATCCATCCATCCATCACTCCATCACTCCATCACTCCATCCATCCATGTATAACACAGGCCTAAAAACATTCACTTTTTCAAACAAAAACTTTTTTTTTTTTAACAAAAAGTTGTTTAAACTCATGTATCTATATATTCATCTATTCATCTATCTATCTATTTATCTATCTATCCATCCATCCATCCATCCATCCATCACTCCATCCATCCATGTATAACACAGGCCTAAAAACATTCACTTTTTCAAACAAAAACATATTTTTTTTAACAAAAAGTGGTTTAAACTCATGTATCTATATATTCATCTATTCATCTATCTATCCATCCATCCATCCATCCATCCATCACTCCATCACTCCATCCATCAATGTAACACAGGCCTAAAAAACATTCACTTTTTCAAACAAAAACATTTTTTTTAACAAAAACATTTTTTTTAACAAAAAGTTGTTTCAACTCATGTACCTATCTATCCATCCATCCATCCATCCATCCATCCATCCATCCATCCATCCATCCATCCATCCATCCATCCATCCATCACTCCATCCATCAATCTATCTATAGAAATAGACACTTACCTGTCAGCATTGGTGCTGTTTCAGCACTCGTGCTGATATGCACGGCAAATGCAACCATTTTGCATTGACAGGTGAACAGCTGGGGGAAAACTCAAGTTCAGTTTGCGTCAGGGCGTCTGCATGGATGCAGGGTCAAAGGCCAAAGGCCTGGCACGCTACCTCACCTAACCAGCTAAACCTACCCACCACCTGCACAAAAAAACAGAAAACAAAACCAAAAAACACTGACCACTGGCGGGACCTACACAGACCCTACCCAAAATATACCAGGATAGACCACCCCTATATAAAATAACCCTAGATACAACAGCAATTTATAAAATAGACCCCTGTTAAAAAAAAACAAATCTAAAAAATAAAGTGCAGTACCGTGTCTACACACCTGGTGGCGCTAGAGGCGCACCAAACCACCACCAGTCGACTAGCCATACATCAATTACTATATAAACCAAGTTTCGTACAGATAAAACACACCGTTGCAGATATATGGACAGTTAAGATTCGGCCAATCAGATGCCCTTTATGCAAATGAGGGTGGTTACTAATGAGGGTGAAAGTCGTTTTTACCTCCCTACCTATATGCCATTTTAACCCTAACCTAACCATAGCCTCAAACTAACCCTAAACCCAAACTAACCATTAGTCCAAAGACTACTTTCAATATTTAACACAAAACAATAAAAAAATATGAACAAACAGTCGATCAAACTCATCTATCCATCTATCCATCTATCCATCTATCCATCTATCTATCCATCCATCCATCCATCACTCCATCACTCCATCACTCCATCCATCCATGTATAACACAGGCCTAAAAACATTCACTTTTTCAAACAAAAACTTTTTTTTTTTTAACAAAAAGTTGTTTAAACTCATGTATCTATATATTCATCTATTCATCTATCTATCTATTTATCTATCTATCCATCCATCCATCCATCCATCCATCACTCCATCCATCCATGTATAACACAGGCCTAAAAACATTCACTTTTTCAAACAAAAACATATTTTTTTTAACAAAAAGTGGTTTAAACTCATGTATCTATATATTCATCTATTCATCTATCTATCCATCCATCCATCCATCCATCCATCACTCCATCACTCCATCCATCAATGTAACACAGGCCTAAAAAACATTCACTTTTTCAAACAAAAACATTTTTTTTAACAAAAACATTTTTTTTAACAAAAAGTTGTTTCAACTCATGTACCTATCTATCCATCCATCCATCCATCCATCCATCCATCCATCCATCCATCCATCCATCCATCACTCCATCCATCAATCTATCTATAGAAATAGACACTTACCTGTCAGCATTGGTGCTGTTTCAGCACTCGTGCTGATATGCACGGCAAATGCAACCATTTTGCATTGACAGGTGAACAGCTGGGGGAAAACTCAAGTTCAGTTTGCGTCAGGGCGTCTGCATGGATGCAGGGTCAAAGGCCAAAGGCCTGGCACGCTACCTCACCTAACCAGCTAAACCTACCCACCACCTGCACAAAAAAACAGAAAACAAAACCAAAAAACACTGACCACTGGCGGGACCTACACAGACCCTACCCAAAATATACCAGGATAGACCACCCCTATATAAAATAACCCTAGATACAACAGCAATTTATAAAATAGACCCCTGTTAAAAAAAAACAAATCTAAAAAATAAAGTGCAGTACCGTGTCTACACACCTGGTGGCGCTAGAGGCGCACCAAACCACCACCAGTCGACTAGCCATACATCAATTACTATATAAACCAAGTTTCGTACAGATAAAACACACCGTTGCAGATATATGGACAGTTAAGATTCGGCCAATCAGATGCCCTTTATGCAAATGAGGGTGGTTACTAATGAGGGTGAAAGTCGTTTTTACCTCCCTACCTAACCCTAACTCTAACCCTAACCCTAACCCTAACTCTAACCCTAACTCTAACCCTAACCCTATCCATCCATCCATCCATCCATCCATCACTCCATCACTCCATCCATCAATGTAACACAGGCCTAAAAAACATTCACTTTTTCAAACAAAAACATTTTTTTTAACAAAAACATTTTTTTTAACAAAAAGTTGTTTCAACTCATGTACCTATCTATCCATCCATCCATCCATCCATCCATCCATCCATCCATCCATCCATCCATCCATCCATCCATCCATCCATCACTCCATCCATCAATCTATCTATAGAAATAGACACTTACCTGTCAGCATTGGTGCTGTTTCAGCACTCGTGCTGATATGCACGGCAAATGCAACCATTTTGCATTGACAGGTGAACAGCTGGGGGAAAACTCAAGTTCAGTTTGCGTCAGGGCGTCTGCATGGATGCAGGGTCAAAGGCCAAAGGCCTGGCACGCTACCTCACCTAACCAGCTAAACCTACCCACCACCTGCACAAAAAAAACAGAAAACAAAACCAAAAAACACTGACCACTGGCGGGACCTACACAGACCCTACCCAAAATATACCAGGATAGACCACCCCTATATAAAATAACCCTAGATACAACAGCAATTTATAAAATAGACCCCTGTTAAAAAAAAACAAATCTAAAAAATAAAGTGCAGTACCGTGTCTACACACCTGGTGGCGCTAGAGGCGCACCAAACCACCACCAGTCGACTAGCCATACATCAATTACTATATAAACCAAGTTTCGTACAGATAAAACACACCGTTGCAGATATATGGACAGTTAAGATTCGGCCAATCAGATGCCCTTTATGCAAATGAGGGTGGTTACTAATGAGGGTGAAAGTCGTTTTTACCTCCCTACCTATATGCCATTTTAACCCTAACCTAACCATAGCCTCAAACTAACCCTAAACCCAAACTAACCATTAGTCCAAAGACTACTTTCAATATTTAACACAAAACAATAAAAAAATATGAACAAACAGTCGATCAAACTCATCTATCCATCTATCCATCTATCCATCTATCCATCTATCTATCCATCCATCCATCCATCACTCCATCACTCCATCACTCCATCCATCCATGTATAACACAGGCCTAAAAACATTCACTTTTTCAAACAAAAACTTTTTTTTTTTTAACAAAAAGTTGTTTAAACTCATGTATCTATATATTCATCTATTCATCTATCTATCTATTTATCTATCTATCCATCCATCCATCCATCCATCCATCACTCCATCCATCCATGTATAACACAGGCCTAAAAACATTCACTTTTTCAAACAAAAACATATTTTTTTTAACAAAAAGTGGTTTAAACTCATGTATCTATATATTCATCTATTCATCTATCTATCCATCCATCCATCCATCCATCCATCACTCCATCACTCCATCCATCAATGTAACACAGGCCTAAAAAACATTCACTTTTTCAAACAAAAACATTTTTTTTAACAAAAACATTTTTTTTAACAAAAAGTTGTTTCAACTCATGTACCTATCTATCCATCCATCCATCCATCCATCCATCCATCCATCCATCCATCCATCCATCCATCCATCCATCCATCCATCACTCCATCCATCAATCTATCTATAGAAATAGACACTTACCTGTCAGCATTGGTGCTGTTTCAGCACTCGTGCTGATATGCACGGCAAATGCAACCATTTTGCATTGACAGGTGAACAGCTGGGGGAAAACTCAAGTTCAGTTTGCGTCAGGGCGTCTGCATGGATGCAGGGTCAAAGGCCAAAGGCCTGGCACGCTACCTCACCTAACCAGCTAAACCTACCCACCACCTGCACAAAAAAACAGAAAACAAAACCAAAAAACACTGACCACTGGCGGGACCTACACAGACCCTACCCAAAATATACCAGGATAGACCACCCCTATATAAAATAACCCTAGATACAACAGCAATTTATAAAATAGACCCCTGTTAAAAAAAAACAAATCTAAAAAATAAAGTGCAGTACCGTGTCTACACACCTGGTGGCGCTAGAGGCGCACCAAACCACCACCAGTCGACTAGCCATACATCAATTACTATATAAACCAAGTTTCGTACAGATAAAACACACCGTTGCAGATATATGGACAGTTAAGATTCGGCCAATCAGATGCCCTTTATGCAAATGAGGGTGGTTACTAATGAGGGTGAAAGTCGTTTTTACCTCCCTACCTATATGCCATTTTAACCCTAACCTAACCATAGCCTAACCTAACCATAGCCCCAAACTAACCCTAAACCCAAACTAACCATTAGTCCAAAGACTACTTTCAATATTTAACACAAAACAATAAAAAAATATGAACAAACAGTCGATCAAACTCATCTATCCATCTATCCATCTATCCATCTATCCATCTATCTATCCATCCATCCATCCATCCATCCATCACTCCATCACTCCATCCATCCATGTATAACACAGGCCTAAAAACATTCACTTTTTCAAACAAAAACTTTTTTTTTTTTAACAAAAAGTTGTTTAAACTCATGTATCTATATATTCATCTATTCATCTATCTATCTATTTATCTATCTATCCATCCATCCATCCATCCATCCATCACTCCATCCATCCATGTATAACACAGGCCTAAAAACATTCACTTTTTCAAACAAAAACATATTTTTTTTAACAAAAAGTGGTTTAAACTCATGTATCTATATATTCATCTATTCATCTATCTATCCATCCATCCATCCATCCATCCATCACTCCATCACTCCATCCATCAATGTAACACAGGCCTAAAAAACATTCACTTTTTCAAACAAAAACATTTTTTTTAACAAAAACATTTTTTTTAACAAAAAGTTGTTTCAACTCATGTACCTATCTATCCATCCATCCATCCATCCATCCATCCATCCATCCATCCATCCATCCATCCATCCATCCATCCATCACTCCATCCATCAATCTATCTATAGAAATAGACACTTACCTGTCAGCATTGGTGCTGTTTCAGCACTCGTGCTGATATGCACGGCAAATGCAACCATTTTGCATTGACAGGTGAACAGCTGGGGGAAAACTCAAGTTCAGTTTGCGTCAGGGCGTCTGCATGGATGCAGGGTCAAAGGCCAAAGGCCTGGCACGCTACCTCACCTAACCAGCTAAACCTACCCACCACCTGCACAAAAAAACAGAAAACAAAACCAAAAAACACTGACCACTGGCGGGACCTACACAGACCCTACCCAAAATATACCAGGATAGACCACCCCTATATAAAATAACCCTAGATACAACAGCAATTTATAAAATAGACCCCTGTTAAAAAAAAACAAATCTAAAAAATAAAGTGCAGTACCGTGTCTACACACCTGGTGGCGCTAGAGGCGCACCAAACCACCACCAGTCGACTAGCCATACATCAATTACTATATAAACCAAGTTTCGTACAGATAAAACACACCGTTGCAGATATATGGACAGTTAAGATTCGGCCAATCAGATGCCCTTTATGCAAATGAGGGTGGTTACTAATGAGGGTGAAAGTCGTTTTTACCTCCCTACCTAACCCACTCTAACCCTAACCCTAACCCTAACCCTAACCCTAACCCTAACCTAACCCTAACCCTAACCACATCTGACTAAAACCTACCATTAGTTTTTTCATTAAATTAAACCCTTGTTGGTATAAACCACGGCAATATAGCCCGTTTGATTTGAACCCTGGCGATTTTAGCCCTCTATTTTTTTATTTAATAATTATATATGTATCTCTCTAGGGTGTGACCATTCTCCTTTCTGGGCCTGTGGTGTCCTTTAGTGGTCAGTAGAAAGTAGGCCAGTGCACAGCCATTTCTGGGGCCTTCGGGCCCTAGATCTTGGATTTTTCATTCCCCTAACCAAGCCCGTGCCACCGCCTCTGAGCTTTTGGATTGCCCTTCGTCTGGATTGGATTGTGTGTGATGTCTGTGAGTGTATGTGTATGATTATTAAATATTAAAATTAAAAACAAATTTATTGATAGTGAAAAAACTATTTATGAAGCACCATACAGTGCTGAAAGGTATTTAGTAGTGGGAGGGGCGCCCCGCCCTCTACCACTATAAAGTCCAGAGGGACCACGCCCTCAAGCACTCTGTAGTTGCAGAGGGAACAGAGACAGTTGTCATTTCAATTCGCCTGATGAGAACCTTGGGAAAGTTCGAAACGCGTCGCGAGAGTGCCTGAATGACACAAAACCGTAAAAATGAGTACAGCTGCCATCATTTTGAAGGTGGGTGATGTAGCAGAGCTCTGGAAAATTTTCTCTTCAGCCCATACAGGCGTCGAGTTGGTTAAAATGGCCGCCATCATTGGTGCGGGTGATGTTGCAGAGCCACATGATTTTTTCTCCGTCCACTGTGACGTCGAGCGTCTCCTCATGTCCATACAGACGTGAGTTATATGCCCCTCACCACATCTGACTAAAACCTACCATTAGTTTTTTCATTAAATTAAACCCTTGTTGGTATAAACCACGGCAATATAGCCCGTTTGATTTGAACCCTGGCGATTTTAGCCCTCTATTTTTTTATTTAATAATTATATATGTATCTCTCTAGGGTGTGACCATTCTCCTTTCTGGGCCTGTGGTGTCCTTTAGTGGTCAGTAGAAAGTAGGCCAGTGCACAGCCATTTCTGGGGCCTTCGGGCCCTAGATCTTGGATTTTTCATTCCCCTAACCAAGCCCGTGCCACCGCCTCTGAGCTTTTGGATTGCCCTTCGTCTGGATTGGATTGTGTGTGATGTCTGTGAGTGTATGTGTATGATTATTAAATATTAAAATTAAAAACAAATTTATTGATAGTGAAAAAACTATTTATGAAGCACCATACAGTGCTGAAAGGTATTTAGTAGTGGGAGGGGCGCCCCGCCCTCTACCACTATAAAGTCCAGAGGGACCACGCCCTCAAGCACTCTGTAGTTGCAGAGGGAACAGAGACAGTTGTCATTTCAATTCGCCTGATGAGAACCTTGGGAAAGTTCGAAACGCGTCGCGAGAGTGCCTGAATGACACAAAACCGTAAAAATGAGTACAGCTGCCATCATTTTGAAGGTGGGTGATGTAGCAGAGCTCTGGAAAATTTTCTCTTCAGCCCATACAGGCGTCGAGTTGGTTAAAATGGCCGCCATCATTGGTGCGGGTGATGTTGCAGAGCCACATGATTTTTTCTCCGTCCACTGTGACGTCGAGCGTCTCCTCATGTCCATACAGACGTGAGTTATATGCCCCTCACCACATCTGACTAAAACCTACCATTAGTTTTTTCATTAAATTAAACCCTTGTTGGTATAAACCACGGCAATATAGCCCGTTTGATTTGAACCCTGGCGATTTTAGCCCTCTATTTTTTTATTTAATAATTATATATGTATCTCTCTAGGGTGTGACCATTCTCCTTTCTGGGCCTGTGGTGTCCTTTAGTGGTCAGTAGAAAGTAGGCCAGTGCACAGCCATTTCTGGGGCCTTCGGGCCCTAGATCTTGGATTTTTCATTCCCCTAACCAAGCCCGTGCCACCGCCTCTGAGCTTTTGGATTGCCCTTCGTCTGGATTGGATTGTGTGTGATGTCTGTGAGTGTATGTGTATGATTATTAAATATTAAAATTAAAAACAAATTTATTGATAGTGAAAAAACTATTTATGAAGCACCATACAGTGCTGAAAGGTATTTAGTAGTGGGAGGGGCGCCCCGCCCTCTACCACTATAAAGTCCAGAGGGACCACGCCCTCAAGCACTCTGTAGTTGCAGAGGGAACAGAGACAGTTGTCATTTCAATTCGCCTGATGAGAACCTTGGGAAAGTTCGAAACGCGTCGCGAGAGTGCCTGAATGACACAAAACCGTAAAAATGAGTACAGCTGCCATCATTTTGAAGGTGGGTGATGTAGCAGAGCTCTGGAAAATTTTCTCTTCAGCCCATACAGGCGTCGAGTTGGTTAAAATGGCCGCCATCATTGGTGCGGGTGATGTTGCAGAGCCACATGATTTTTTCTCCGTCCACTGTGACGTCGAGCGTCTCCTCATGTCCATACAGACGTGAGTTATATGCCCCTCACCACATCTGACTAAAACCTACCATTAGTTTTTTCATTAAATTAAACCCTTGTTGGTATAAACCACGGCAATATAGCCCGTTTGATTTGAACCCTGGCGATTTTAGCCCTCTATTTTTTTATTTAATAATTATATATGTATCTCTCTAGGGTGTGACCATTCTCCTTTCTGGGCCTGTGGTGTCCTTTAGTGGTCAGTAGAAAGTAGGCCAGTGCACAGCCATTTCTGGGGCCTTCGGGCCCTAGATCTTGGATTTTTCATTCCCCTAACCAAGCCCGTGCCACCGCCTCTGAGCTTTTGGATTGCCCTTCGTCTGGATTGGATTGTGTGTGATGTCTGTGAGTGTATGTGTATGATTATTAAATATTAAAATTAAAAACAAATTTATTGATAGTGAAAAAACTATTTATGAAGCACCATACAGTGCTGAAAGGTATTTAGTAGTGGGAGGGGCGCCCCGCCCTCTACCACTATAAAGTCCAGAGGGACCACGCCCTCAAGCACTCTGTAGTTGCAGAGGGAACAGAGACAGTTGTCATTTCAATTCGCCTGATGAGAACCTTGGGAAAGTTCGAAACGCGTCGCGAGAGTGCCTGAATGACACAAAACCGTAAAAATGAGTACAGCTGCCATCATTTTGAAGGTGGGTGATGTAGCAGAGCTCTGGAAAATTTTCTCTTCAGCCCATACAGGCGTCGAGTTGGTTAAAATGGCCGCCATCATTGGTGCGGGTGATGTTGCAGAGCCACATGATTTTTTCTCCGTCCACTGTGACGTCGAGCGTCTCCTCATGTCCATACAGACGTGAGTTATATGCCCCTCACCACATCTGACTAAAACCTACCATTAGTTTTTTCATTAAATTAAACCCTTGTTGGTATAAACCACGGCAATATAGCCCGTTTGATTTGAACCCTGGCGATTTTAGCCCTCTATTTTTTTATTTAATAATTATATATGTATCTCTCTAGGGTGTGACCATTCTCCTTTCTGGGCCTGTGGTGTCCTTTAGTGGTCAGTAGAAAGTAGGCCAGTGCACAGCCATTTCTGGGGCCTTCGGGCCCTAGATCTTGGATTTTTCATTCCCCTAACCAAGCCCGTGCCACCGCCTCTGAGCTTTTGGATTGCCCTTCGTCTGGATTGGATTGTGTGTGATGTCTGTGAGTGTATGTGTATGATTATTAAATATTAAAATTAAAAACAAATTTATTGATAGTGAAAAAACTATTTATGAAGCACCATACAGTGCTGAAAGGTATTTAGTAGTGGGAGGGGCGCCCCGCCCTCTACCACTATAAAGTCCAGAGGGACCACGCCCTCAAGCACTCTGTAGTTGCAGAGGGAACAGAGACAGTTGTCATTTCAATTCGCCTGATGAGAACCTTGGGAAAGTTCGAAACGCGTCGCGAGAGTGCCTGAATGACACAAAACCGTAAAAATGAGTACAGCTGCCATCATTTTGAAGGTGGGTGATGTAGCAGAGCTCTGGAAAATTTTCTCTTCAGCCCATACAGGCGTCGAGTTGGTTAAAATGGCCGCCATCATTGGTGCGGGTGATGTTGCAGAGCCACATGATTTTTTCTCCGTCCACTGTGACGTCGAGCGTCTCCTCATGTCCATACAGACGTGAGTTATATGCCCCTCACCACATCTGACTAAAACCTACCATTAGTTTTTTCATTAAATTAAACCCTTGTTGGTATAAACCACGGCAATATAGCCCGTTTGATTTGAACCCTGGCGATTTTAGCCCTCTATTTTTTTATTTAATAATTATATATGTATCTCTCTAGGGTGTGACCATTCTCCTTTCTGGGCCTGTGGTGTCCTTTAGTGGTCAGTAGAAAGTAGGCCAGTGCACAGCCATTTCTGGGGCCTTCGGGCCCTAGATCTTGGATTTTTCATTCCCCTAACCAAGCCCGTGCCACCGCCTCTGAGCTTTTGGATTGCCCTTCGTCTGGATTGGATTGTGTGTGATGTCTGTGAGTGTATGTGTATGATTATTAAATATTAAAATTAAAAACAAATTTATTGATAGTGAAAAAACTATTTATGAAGCACCATACAGTGCTGAAAGGTATTTAGTAGTGGGAGGGGCGCCCCGCCCTCTACCACTATAAAGTCCAGAGGGACCACGCCCTCAAGCACTCTGTAGTTGCAGAGGGAACAGAGACAGTTGTCATTTCAATTCGCCTGATGAGAACCTTGGGAAAGTTCGAAACGCGTCGCGAGAGTGCCTGAATGACACAAAACCGTAAAAATGAGTACAGCTGCCATCATTTTGAAGGTGGGTGATGTAGCAGAGCTCTGGAAAATTTTCTCTTCAGCCCATACAGGCGTCGAGTTGGTTAAAATGGCCGCCATCATTGGTGCGGGTGATGTTGCAGAGCCACATGATTTTTTCTCCGTCCACTGTGACGTCGAGCGTCTCCTCATGTCCATACAGACGTGAGTTATATGCCCCTCACCACATCTGACTAAAACCTACCATTAGTTTTTTCATTAAATTAAACCCTTGTTGGTATAAACCACGGCAATATAGCCCGTTTGATTTGAACCCTGGCGATTTTAGCCCTCTATTTTTTTATTTAATAATTATATATGTATCTCTCTAGGGTGTGACCATTCTCCTTTCTGGGCCTGTGGTGTCCTTTAGTGGTCAGTAGAAAGTAGGCCAGTGCACAGCCATTTCTGGGGCCTTCGGGCCCTAGATCTTGGATTTTTCATTCCCCTAACCAAGCCCGTGCCACCGCCTCTGAGCTTTTGGATTGCCCTTCGTCTGGATTGGATTGTGTGTGATGTCTGTGAGTGTATGTGTATGATTATTAAATATTAAAATTAAAAACAAATTTATTGATAGTGAAAAAACTATTTATGAAGCACCATACAGTGCTGAAAGGTATTTAGTAGTGGGAGGGGCGCCCCGCCCTCTACCACTATAAAGTCCAGAGGGACCACGCCCTCAAGCACTCTGTAGTTGCAGAGGGAACAGAGACAGTTGTCATTTCAATTCGCCTGATGAGAACCTTGGGAAAGTTCGAAACGCGTCGCGAGAGTGCCTGAATGACACAAAACCGTAAAAATGAGTACAGCTGCCATCATTTTGAAGGTGGGTGATGTAGCAGAGCTCTGGAAAATTTTCTCTTCAGCCCATACAGGCGTCGAGTTGGTTAAAATGGCCGCCATCATTGGTGCGGGTGATGTTGCAGAGCCACATGATTTTTTCTCCGTCCACTGTGACGTCGAGCGTCTCCTCATGTCCATACAGACGTGAGTTATATGCCCCTCACCACATCTGACTAAAACCTACCATTAGTTTTTTCATTAAATTAAACCCTTGTTGGTATAAACCACGGCAATATAGCCCGTTTGATTTGAACCCTGGCGATTTTAGCCCTCTATTTTTTTATTTAATAATTATATATGTATCTCTCTAGGGTGTGACCATTCTCCTTTCTGGGCCTGTGGTGTCCTTTAGTGGTCAGTAGAAAGTAGGCCAGTGCACAGCCATTTCTGGGGCCTTCGGGCCCTAGATCTTGGATTTTTCATTCCCCTAACCAAGCCCGTGCCACCGCCTCTGAGCTTTTGGATTGCCCTTCGTCTGGATTGGATTGTGTGTGATGTCTGTGAGTGTATGTGTATGATTATTAAATATTAAAATTAAAAACAAATTTATTGATAGTGAAAAAACTATTTATGAAGCACCATACAGTGCTGAAAGGTATTTAGTAGTGGGAGGGGCGCCCCGCCCTCTACCACTATAAAGTCCAGAGGGACCACGCCCTCAAGCACTCTGTAGTTGCAGAGGGAACAGAGACAGTTGTCATTTCAATTCGCCTGATGAGAACCTTGGGAAAGTTCGAAACGCGTCGCGAGAGTGCCTGAATGACACAAAACCGTAAAAATGAGTACAGCTGCCATCATTTTGAAGGTGGGTGATGTAGCAGAGCTCTGGAAAATTTTCTCTTCAGCCCATACAGGCGTCGAGTTGGTTAAAATGGCCGCCATCATTGGTGCGGGTGATGTTGCAGAGCCACATGATTTTTTCTCCGTCCACTGTGACGTCGAGCGTCTCCTCATGTCCATACAGACGTGAGTTATATGCCCCTCACCACATCTGACTAAAACCTACCATTAGTTTTTTCATTAAATTAAACCCTTGTTGGTATAAACCACGGCAATATAGCCCGTTTGATTTGAACCCTGGCGATTTTAGCCCTCTATTTTTTTATTTAATAATTATATATGTATCTCTCTAGGGTGTGACCATTCTCCTTTCTGGGCCTGTGGTGTCCTTTAGTGGTCAGTAGAAAGTAGGCCAGTGCACAGCCATTTCTGGGGCCTTCGGGCCCTAGATCTTGGATTTTTCATTCCCCTAACCAAGCCCGTGCCACCGCCTCTGAGCTTTTGGATTGCCCTTCGTCTGGATTGGATTGTGTGTGATGTCTGTGAGTGTATGTGTATGATTATTAAATATTAAAATTAAAAACAAATTTATTGATAGTGAAAAAACTATTTATGAAGCACCATACAGTGCTGAAAGGTATTTAGTAGTGGGAGGGGCGCCCCGCCCTCTACCACTATAAAGTCCAGAGGGACCACGCCCTCAAGCACTCTGTAGTTGCAGAGGGAACAGAGACAGTTGTCATTTCAATTCGCCTGATGAGAACCTTGGGAAAGTTCGAAACGCGTCGCGAGAGTGCCTGAATGACACAAAACCGTAAAAATGAGTACAGCTGCCATCATTTTGAAGGTGGGTGATGTAGCAGAGCTCTGGAAAATTTTCTCTTCAGCCCATACAGGCGTCGAGTTGGTTAAAATGGCCGCCATCATTGGTGCGGGTGATGTTGCAGAGCCACATGATTTTTTCTCCGTCCACTGTGACGTCGAGCGTCTCCTCATGTCCATACAGACGTGAGTTATATGCCCCTCACCACATCTGACTAAAACCTACCATTAGTTTTTTCATTAAATTAAACCCTTGTTGGTATAAACCACGGCAATATAGCCCGTTTGATTTGAACCCTGGCGATTTTAGCCCTCTATTTTTTTATTTAATAATTATATATGTATCTCTCTAGGGTGTGACCATTCTCCTTTCTGGGCCTGTGGTGTCCTTTAGTGGTCAGTAGAAAGTAGGCCAGTGCACAGCCATTTCTGGGGCCTTCGGGCCCTAGATCTTGGATTTTTCATTCCCCTAACCAAGCCCGTGCCACCGCCTCTGAGCTTTTGGATTGCCCTTCGTCTGGATTGGATTGTGTGTGATGTCTGTGAGTGTATGTGTATGATTATTAAATATTAAAATTAAAAACAAATTTATTGATAGTGAAAAAACTATTTATGAAGCACCATACAGTGCTGAAAGGTATTTAGTAGTGGGAGGGGCGCCCCGCCCTCTACCACTATAAAGTCCAGAGGGACCACGCCCTCAAGCACTCTGTAGTTGCAGAGGGAACAGAGACAGTTGTCATTTCAATTCGCCTGATGAGAACCTTGGGAAAGTTCGAAACGCGTCGCGAGAGTGCCTGAATGACACAAAACCGTAAAAATGAGTACAGCTGCCATCATTTTGAAGGTGGGTGATGTAGCAGAGCTCTGGAAAATTTTCTCTTCAGCCCATACAGGCGTCGAGTTGGTTAAAATGGCCGCCATCATTGGTGCGGGTGATGTTGCAGAGCCACATGATTTTTTCTCCGTCCACTGTGACGTCGAGCGTCTCCTCATGTCCATACAGACGTGAGTTATATGCCCCTCACCACATCTGACTAAAACCTACCATTAGTTTTTTCATTAAATTAAACCCTTGTTGGTATAAACCACGGCAATATAGCCCGTTTGATTTGAACCCTGGCGATTTTAGCCCTCTATTTTTTTATTTAATAATTATATATGTATCTCTCTAGGGTGTGACCATTCTCCTTTCTGGGCCTGTGGTGTCCTTTAGTGGTCAGTAGAAAGTAGGCCAGTGCACAGCCATTTCTGGGGCCTTCGGGCCCTAGATCTTGGATTTTTCATTCCCCTAACCAAGCCCGTGCCACCGCCTCTGAGCTTTTGGATTGCCCTTCGTCTGGATTGGATTGTGTGTGATGTCTGTGAGTGTATGTGTATGATTATTAAATATTAAAATTAAAAACAAATTTATTGATAGTGAAAAAACTATTTATGAAGCACCATACAGTGCTGAAAGGTATTTAGTAGTGGGAGGGGCGCCCCGCCCTCTACCACTATAAAGTCCAGAGGGACCACGCCCTCAAGCACTCTGTAGTTGCAGAGGGAACAGAGACAGTTGTCATTTCAATTCGCCTGATGAGAACCTTGGGAAAGTTCGAAACGCGTCGCGAGAGTGCCTGAATGACACAAAACCGTAAAAATGAGTACAGCTGCCATCATTTTGAAGGTGGGTGATGTAGCAGAGCTCTGGAAAATTTTCTCTTCAGCCCATACAGGCGTCGAGTTGGTTAAAATGGCCGCCATCATTGGTGCGGGTGATGTTGCAGAGCCACATGATTTTTTCTCCGTCCACTGTGACGTCGAGCGTCTCCTCATGTCCATACAGACGTGAGTTATATGCCCCTCACCACATCTGACTAAAACCTACCATTAGTTTTTTCATTAAATTAAACCCTTGTTGGTATAAACCACGGCAATATAGCCCGTTTGATTTGAACCCTGGCGATTTTAGCCCTCTATTTTTTTATTTAATAATTATATATGTATCTCTCTAGGGTGTGACCATTCTCCTTTCTGGGCCTGTGGTGTCCTTTAGTGGTCAGTAGAAAGTAGGCCAGTGCACAGCCATTTCTGGGGCCTTCGGGCCCTAGATCTTGGATTTTTCATTCCCCTAACCAAGCCCGTGCCACCGCCTCTGAGCTTTTGGATTGCCCTTCGTCTGGATTGGATTGTGTGTGATGTCTGTGAGTGTATGTGTATGATTATTAAATATTAAAATTAAAAACAAATTTATTGATAGTGAAAAAACTATTTATGAAGCACCATACAGTGCTGAAAGGTATTTAGTAGTGGGAGGGGCGCCCCGCCCTCTACCACTATAAAGTCCAGAGGGACCACGCCCTCAAGCACTCTGTAGTTGCAGAGGGAACAGAGACAGTTGTCATTTCAATTCGCCTGATGAGAACCTTGGGAAAGTTCGAAACGCGTCGCGAGAGTGCCTGAATGACACAAAACCGTAAAAATGAGTACAGCTGCCATCATTTTGAAGGTGGGTGATGTAGCAGAGCTCTGGAAAATTTTCTCTTCAGCCCATACAGGCGTCGAGTTGGTTAAAATGGCCGCCATCATTGGTGCGGGTGATGTTGCAGAGCCACATGATTTTTTCTCCGTCCACTGTGACGTCGAGCGTCTCCTCATGTCCATACAGACGTGAGTTATATGCCCCTCACCACATCTGACTAAAACCTACCATTAGTTTTTTCATTAAATTAAACCCTTGTTGGTATAAACCACGGCAATATAGCCCGTTTGATTTGAACCCTGGCGATTTTAGCCCTCTATTTTTTTATTTAATAATTATATATGTATCTCTCTAGGGTGTGACCATTCTCCTTTCTGGGCCTGTGGTGTCCTTTAGTGGTCAGTAGAAAGTAGGCCAGTGCACAGCCATTTCTGGGGCCTTCGGGCCCTAGATCTTGGATTTTTCATTCCCCTAACCAAGCCCGTGCCACCGCCTCTGAGCTTTTGGATTGCCCTTCGTCTGGATTGGATTGTGTGTGATGTCTGTGAGTGTATGTGTATGATTATTAAATATTAAAATTAAAAACAAATTTATTGATAGTGAAAAAACTATTTATGAAGCACCATACAGTGCTGAAAGGTATTTAGTAGTGGGAGGGGCGCCCCGCCCTCTACCACTATAAAGTCCAGAGGGACCACGCCCTCAAGCACTCTGTAGTTGCAGAGGGAACAGAGACAGTTGTCATTTCAATTCGCCTGATGAGAACCTTGGGAAAGTTCGAAACGCGTCGCGAGAGTGCCTGAATGACACAAAACCGTAAAAATGAGTACAGCTGCCATCATTTTGAAGGTGGGTGATGTAGCAGAGCTCTGGAAAATTTTCTCTTCAGCCCATACAGGCGTCGAGTTGGTTAAAATGGCCGCCATCATTGGTGCGGGTGATGTTGCAGAGCCACATGATTTTTTCTCCGTCCACTGTGACGTCGAGCGTCTCCTCATGTCCATACAGACGTGAGTTATATGCCCCTCACCACATCTGACTAAAACCTACCATTAGTTTTTTCATTAAATTAAACCCTTGTTGGTATAAACCACGGCAATATAGCCCGTTTGATTTGAACCCTGGCGATTTTAGCCCTCTATTTTTTTATTTAATAATTATATATGTATCTCTCTAGGGTGTGACCATTCTCCTTTCTGGGCCTGTGGTGTCCTTTAGTGGTCAGTAGAAAGTAGGCCAGTGCACAGCCATTTCTGGGGCCTTCGGGCCCTAGATCTTGGATTTTTCATTCCCCTAACCAAGCCCGTGCCACCGCCTCTGAGCTTTTGGATTGCCCTTCGTCTGGATTGGATTGTGTGTGATGTCTGTGAGTGTATGTGTATGATTATTAAATATTAAAATTAAAAACAAATTTATTGATAGTGAAAAAACTATTTATGAAGCACCATACAGTGCTGAAAGGTATTTAGTAGTGGGAGGGGCGCCCCGCCCTCTACCACTATAAAGTCCAGAGGGACCACGCCCTCAAGCACTCTGTAGTTGCAGAGGGAACAGAGACAGTTGTCATTTCAATTCGCCTGATGAGAACCTTGGGAAAGTTCGAAACGCGTCGCGAGAGTGCCTGAATGACACAAAACCGTAAAAATGAGTACAGCTGCCATCATTTTGAAGGTGGGTGATGTAGCAGAGCTCTGGAAAATTTTCTCTTCAGCCCATACAGGCGTCGAGTTGGTTAAAATGGCCGCCATCATTGGTGCGGGTGATGTTGCAGAGCCACATGATTTTTTCTCCGTCCACTGTGACGTCGAGCGTCTCCTCATGTCCATACAGACGTGAGTTATATGCCCCTCACCACATCTGACTAAAACCTACCATTAGTTTTTTCATTAAATTAAACCCTTGTTGGTATAAACCACGGCAATATAGCCCGTTTGATTTGAACCCTGGCGATTTTAGCCCTCTATTTTTTTATTTAATAATTATATATGTATCTCTCTAGGGTGTGACCATTCTCCTTTCTGGGCCTGTGGTGTCCTTTAGTGGTCAGTAGAAAGTAGGCCAGTGCACAGCCATTTCTGGGGCCTTCGGGCCCTAGATCTTGGATTTTTCATTCCCCTAACCAAGCCCGTGCCACCGCCTCTGAGCTTTTGGATTGCCCTTCGTCTGGATTGGATTGTGTGTGATGTCTGTGAGTGTATGTGTATGATTATTAAATATTAAAATTAAAAACAAATTTATTGATAGTGAAAAAACTATTTATGAAGCACCATACAGTGCTGAAAGGTATTTAGTAGTGGGAGGGGCGCCCCGCCCTCTACCACTATAAAGTCCAGAGGGACCACGCCCTCAAGCACTCTGTAGTTGCAGAGGGAACAGAGACAGTTGTCATTTCAATTCGCCTGATGAGAACCTTGGGAAAGTTCGAAACGCGTCGCGAGAGTGCCTGAATGACACAAAACCGTAAAAATGAGTACAGCTGCCATCATTTTGAAGGTGGGTGATGTAGCAGAGCTCTGGAAAATTTTCTCTTCAGCCCATACAGGCGTCGAGTTGGTTAAAATGGCCGCCATCATTGGTGCGGGTGATGTTGCAGAGCCACATGATTTTTTCTCCGTCCACTGTGACGTCGAGCGTCTCCTCATGTCCATACAGACGTGAGTTATATGCCCCTCACCACATCTGACTAAAACCTACCATTAGTTTTTTCATTAAATTAAACCCTTGTTGGTATAAACCACGGCAATATAGCCCGTTTGATTTGAACCCTGGCGATTTTAGCCCTCTATTTTTTTATTTAATAATTATATATGTATCTCTCTAGGGTGTGACCATTCTCCTTTCTGGGCCTGTGGTGTCCTTTAGTGGTCAGTAGAAAGTAGGCCAGTGCACAGCCATTTCTGGGGCCTTCGGGCCCTAGATCTTGGATTTTTCATTCCCCTAACCAAGCCCGTGCCACCGCCTCTGAGCTTTTGGATTGCCCTTCGTCTGGATTGGATTGTGTGTGATGTCTGTGAGTGTATGTGTATGATTATTAAATATTAAAATTAAAAACAAATTTATTGATAGTGAAAAAACTATTTATGAAGCACCATACAGTGCTGAAAGGTATTTAGTAGTGGGAGGGGCGCCCCGCCCTCTACCACTATAAAGTCCAGAGGGACCACGCCCTCAAGCACTCTGTAGTTGCAGAGGGAACAGAGACAGTTGTCATTTCAATTCGCCTGATGAGAACCTTGGGAAAGTTCGAAACGCGTCGCGAGAGTGCCTGAATGACACAAAACCGTAAAAATGAGTACAGCTGCCATCATTTTGAAGGTGGGTGATGTAGCAGAGCTCTGGAAAATTTTCTCTTCAGCCCATACAGGCGTCGAGTTGGTTAAAATGGCCGCCATCATTGGTGCGGGTGATGTTGCAGAGCCACATGATTTTTTCTCCGTCCACTGTGACGTCGAGCGTCTCCTCATGTCCATACAGACGTGAGTTATATGCCCCTCACCACATCTGACTAAAACCTACCATTAGTTTTTTCATTAAATTAAACCCTTGTTGGTATAAACCACGGCAATATAGCCCGTTTGATTTGAACCCTGGCGATTTTAGCCCTCTATTTTTTTATTTAATAATTATATATGTATCTCTCTAGGGTGTGACCATTCTCCTTTCTGGGCCTGTGGTGTCCTTTAGTGGTCAGTAGAAAGTAGGCCAGTGCACAGCCATTTCTGGGGCCTTCGGGCCCTAGATCTTGGATTTTTCATTCCCCTAACCAAGCCCGTGCCACCGCCTCTGAGCTTTTGGATTGCCCTTCGTCTGGATTGGATTGTGTGTGATGTCTGTGAGTGTATGTGTATGATTATTAAATATTAAAATTAAAAACAAATTTATTGATAGTGAAAAAACTATTTATGAAGCACCATACAGTGCTGAAAGGTATTTAGTAGTGGGAGGGGCGCCCCGCCCTCTACCACTATAAAGTCCAGAGGGACCACAGCCCTCAAGCACTCTGTAGTTGCAGAGGGAACAGAGACAGTTGTCATTTCAATTCGCCTGATGAGAACCTTGGGAAAGTTCGAAACGCGTCGCGAGAGTGCCTGAATGACACAAAACCGTAAAAATGAGTACAGCTGCCATCATTTTGAAGGTGGGTGATGTAGCAGAGCTCTGGAAAATTTTCTCTTCAGCCCATACAGGCGTCGAGTTGGTTAAAATGGCCGCCATCATTGGTGCGGGTGATGTTGCAGAGCCACATGATTTTTTCTCCGTCCACTGTGACGTCGAGCGTCTCCTCATGTCCATACAGACGTGAGTTATATGCCCCTCACCACATCTGACTAAAACCTACCATTAGTTTTTTCATTAAATTAAACCCTTGTTGGTATAAACCACGGCAATATAGCCCGTTTGATTTGAACCCTGGCGATTTTAGCCCTCTATTTTTTTATTTAATAATTATATATGTATCTCTCTAGGGTGTGACCATTCTTTCTGGGCCTGTGGTGTCCTTTAGTGGTCAGTAGAAAGTAGGCCAGTGCACAGCCATTTCTGGGGCCTTCGGGCCCTAGATCTTGGATTTTTCATTCCCCTAACCAAGCCCGTGCCACCGCCTCTGAGCTTTTGGATTGCCCTTCGTCTGGATTGGATTGTGTGTGATGTCTGTGAGTGTATGTGTATGATTATTAAATATTAAAATTAAAAACAAATTTATTGATAGTGAAAAAACTATTTATGAAGCACCATACAGTGCTGAAAGGTATTTAGTAGTGGGAGGGGCGCCCCGCCCTCTACCACTATAAAGTCCAGAGGGACCACGCCCTCAAGCACTCTGTAGTTGCAGAGGGAACAGAGACAGTTGTCATTTCAATTCGCCTGATGAGAACCTTGGGAAAGTTCGAAACGCGTCGCGAGAGTGCCTGAATGACACAAAACCGTAAAAATGAGTACAGCTGCCATCATTTTGAAGGTGGGTGATGTAGCAGAGCTCTGGAAAATTTTCTCTTCAGCCCATACAGGCGTCGAGTTGGTTAAAATGGCCGCCATCATTGGTGCGGGTGATGTTGCAGAGCCACATGATTTTTTCTCCGTCCACTGTGACGTCGAGCGTCTCCTCATGTCCATACAGACGTGAGTTATATGCCCCTCACCACATCTGACTAAAACCTACCATTAGTTTTTTCATTAAATTAAACCCTTGTTGGTATAAACCACGGCAATATAGCCCGTTTGATTTGAACCCTGGCGATTTTAGCCCTCTTTTTTTATTTAATAATTATATATGTATCTCTCTAGGGTGTGACCATTCTCCTTTCTGGGCCTGTGGTGTCCTTTAGTGGTCAGTAGAAAGTAGGCCAGTGCACAGCCATTTCTGGGG
>NW_028118255.1:0-40000 GCF_965113295.1 Leuciscus leuciscus | reverse complement strand
AACCACCGTGTGAACTTTGACATGTACGACACCGATGAATGCTCAGCTTTGATTCGCTGCTCATTCCCATAGAATCTTCTCCACGTGTCTGTCAATGTTGTTTTGAATCGAATGTCCTCAAATTGAAAAGAAATAAATCTTCAGTTTGGGATTCTTCATATGTTAGTTAAGCTTTGATGCTTCCTGTAACAAACTGAAATTAGATACTAAACTTTTTAATACAAATATTTAAATATTTCATTCTAAAACTAGATTTACCTTTGAAGCGGCTGCACTACTATTCTTATTATTTATAGAGACTGAACATTTATGTTCATTAGTTATTATAATAGTAGTTGTACAGAAATGAGCTGAATCACTGACTGCCAAATGATTAAAGATTTCATTATATATTACAATTTAAGCCATTTTAGGGATGATTTACAAACCACACTGAAAGCCACACTCATGTTCATTTTCTTTGTCGTTGAATTCGTGAAGCTTTCGTCTTCTTTTCTTATTTCTCGAAGAGCGTAAAACAGGTTGTATGTACACATTTATATAATAAAGGAAAAAGAATGCTATATTAATAACAGCAGTGAGCTCTTAACCCACAGCCCTTTGATTGACAGCTCACAGCCACTAAGCTTTCAGTGTGTGAGCTCTGATGCCTTGATTGGATGAACCCACTCGTGTCAGTGTGAACACGGGATTTAAAGGGCTAGTCATGTGTCTCCTGTAGTATCTCGGATATTTGGGTTTAATCTGATCCAGAGTCCAGCGTCCTGAAGTGTTGTATCTGATGCATGCCTCTGCGTGTGTCTGATAGTTACACAAGCTACAAAAACATTTGACTTTAATTCCATCATGATTAGTGTGTGTGTTTTACTCCTGATGCTCTGTAACACGACGAGAAAAGCAGGCAGTGTGTGTTTGTCGATCTTCTTTTGCTATGGGACCCCGGAGTTTCAGTGAGAACTTCCCGCTAGTTTGACTGACATCTTCATGAAAAGCAATGAACATTTTCTAACTGTGTTTATTTACTCGAAAGTTTCCGCAGTCATTTTTTTAAACCCTTCTGCACTGTAAAGTACTTCATGAAATGTTTAAAATGGAAATAAAGTCTTTGAATTTGATGTATTTGAAAGTGGGTTTATGAAGAAAGAAGATTGTAATTTTTGGTGAGAAAATGAGGATTATGAATTCTGTTAATCATGTAACATGCAAATAAAGGAATATAAAGATTGTTAGATCTCCCTTTAAATGGTTGTTATTGTGTTTTTTATCTAAAGGTCGATGTAAACTTCACTTCTCAGAGACGCCAGTAAATCCTCTTCAGAGTGGATCTGACATCATGTGTCTATTCAGAAAATACTTACAGGTCAAATTTACTCAGTTCATACTTACTCAGTTCATACAAACACTTAGAAAGATAGAACATTATTCATTCAAAGTGCTTTTATAAGTACACTGATAATTATTTTATAAATCTGCTTTTTATAAATATTATTAAGGACACTTATTATAAGCATTTTATAAGTACACTTTTCATAAGTATTTCATAAGCAGGGGCACGTTTACTATTTTGGGGGCCCCAAGCAAAGTCCGGATCTCTTGGCCCCCCCCCCCCCCCCCCCCCACACCCCAACATTACATAACGTTTTACTCTGAACTGCATAACAGTAATGTTGAATAGAATTAAGTGAGACATTTAAAAAATATTTATTTTACTTTAAACTGCATAGCAAAAATTGTCTACACTTCCTTGCTCCATTAACCCTTTAGAACCTGAAGCTGAAATAGGTGTTTTTCACATATTACAATTTTTTGACTGTAAAATTCTAAAACAATGTGCCATCTTCATGTGCAAGGTGTCATCTTTTTCAGAAAACAATTAGCTTTCAACAAATTACAGTTATTGGCCATTATTGTGTGTGGTGAGTCTGTAAATAGAATATAAAAAAAAACAAAAAAAAAACAAGCATAAATTGACAGATTTTTTTTTTTTTTTAACAAAAATCACTAACGAAAGAAACTTAACACTTTTAAGTTGAAAATGAAAATGAAAATGAACTATAAGATATAAACCGGTTTTGGATTCATCAAGAGCCTTAAGTTTGTCCATTGTCTTCAGTGTTCAAAATTACACAGAGTCCATTTAGCTATGAGAAAATAAACCTCTTGGTTTTAGCTTGAACAATTGCTTCTTATCGTGATATTCTTGATTCTGAGTGTATTTTGTGCTTTATAATGACTATGTTTGACTAACGGGTGATCGGCGCCGCCATGTAATAGTTCGCTCTTCAGCGAAGAGAATCAGAGTTGTCGGATTTACAACACGCAAATTCATCCACTTCTCCCGAAAGTAAGTGGGCGGTGAAGTGGGAGAAGAATAAAAAGTAAAACTAAAAGTAAACTATTTAGTTAACTTCACAATGTATTTGGTACATGGTTTTATTTGCCGCTTCCATAGACATCATATATGTGTGTATTTTACAAATATTTTACAAACTAATTTTTTTGGTAGTATTACGTGTATTTAAATGAAACGGTGTTGTTGTTGAAAAAAAACTGCCGAGTTATATATGATATATGACTAGGACTGAGCGTCCGTCTCTGGCTAAGTGCTAAAGCACGCACTCTGATTTGGTTAGTGTTAGTTCACCCAAATATGAATGCCAGAATTTGCTCAACATCATGTCCACAGGTGGTGGATGAGGAGAGACCCCGAGATGATTGTAAAGCACTTTGGGTGTGCAGTAGTACATATGAAAAGTGCTATATAAATGCCTCATTCATTCATTCATTCATTCATTCATTCATTCATTCATGTCGTTCCAAAACCATATTACTTTCGTGCATCTGAACAAATGTCCTATTTTAATTAAATCTGGGAGATTTCTGTCCCTTCATTGAAACTCTGTGTTAGGATGTACCAGCGGCCAGAGGTGTAATAGCACAGAAATAGCACAGTCCAGAGTGGTTTTAATTCCAAAAGATGCAAAAAAACAGATTAAAGGTAATAGAAAAAACAGATTATCACAAATTATAATACCAAAGAAAATAAATCAAAATTGTGGACGACACAAATGTAAGTTGGCTATGCCAATGTACAGGCTAGGGTTGGGTATTGGTTGGGTTTTATCCGATACCAGTACCTACTCGGTATTTTTTAAACGGCTCCAGTGCTTAAACGGTTCTTGAACCGGTACTTAAAGGGGTCATATAATGTACATGCACTTTTACAAGTTGATTGTACTGAAATGTGTGTTGGCAGTGCCTGTACACAACCATCATAAAATGATAAAAATCCATCCAGTGTTTTTTTTTTTATCTTCTTATATGTTTCCCCCCATCTCAAATCAAGCCGTTCGATTTTGTGACGTCACACGGTCGGACGCCCCTCCCACGATTGTTGATTGACAGCAGCGTTTCAACACAGACCCGCCCTCGCTCGTGAGCGAGCTGTTTGTCATCATAGTCCGTGCGGATACGCTGGAGCACTGTCTATGAGCAGAATGGCGTCTATTAGCGAGTGTGGTGTTCTGCTCTTGGGTGTAATAAGGAACACAGCATCATTTTGATGTTCATAAATCCGAACTGCTGAAGACGCAGTGGCTGAGTTTGTTTTCGAAGGGAATATTCCCCACGATCAACGTCAATGCTTTCATGTTTGCGCGAATCATTTCACACACCAGACTGCTTTACACACGAGGGTCAGTATAAAGCTGGTTTTGCTAAGAAGCTGCTCCTGAAAAAAGGATCGGTACCAACTATTCGTGTTCCTGCTGCACCTCCAGGAGAACTGAAGTGAGTGTAATGTTTTATTAACCTTTCTATTAATCTTTGCAAATCGCTAGCACGCTTCACGATGAATGCGGCTGTTTACACTCAGGGTACATTACGGCATGCTTTCTATGTACAACGTTCTCAATATAATTCATAATCCCACGTTTATAATGAACAACGCGTTATGGTTATTGTGTTACAAACGGTGTACCCACAGAGCAGAGGGGCGGGGTGAGCAAAGCTCATTATCATTTAAAGACACATGCACTTAAACGGCGTGCTGAAAACAGAGCTGTTTTTGACCAGGTAAAATGAGTGTTTTCTTACAATACTAATGAGAATTTTGGTAACACTTTATATTACGACCCGCAAACAACTGCGTAAGTAAACCGAAATTACTGTGTACGTTTCTGTAATTATAGTGTACTTCCGTGTAGGTATAAGGGAACAATATGTTAAGTTTTGGGTAATAAAGGGGTAACAAGCAGATATACAACCTGCAAAGAACTTCGTAAGTAAACCGAAATTACGGTGTACGTTTCTGTAATTATAGTGTACCTCCGTGTAGGTATAAGGGAACAATATGTTAAGTTTTGGGTAATAAAGGGGTACAACCAGATATACAAGCAAATTATTTATAATGTAATTATTTTAAAACTAACAGGTACCTATTCTGTTAATATATTCCAGGCAAAAATTGTACGTCTGTTGTATATAAAAGTTTTTATCACATTTCTGGCAAAATATGTTCTTGTGCAATGTTGTTACAGGGTAATTTTGACATCTGTGGGTTGTAAAAAAATTTTGTTTCTGCTATGATTTTAATTTAGAACGTACCATGTACTTACCTTATCACATTGTATTGCAATGACACTTAAATGTCAGGGCAAATATACTGTGTAATTAAAAAGTTTTTTGTTTTGTTTTCTTAATAAGAGTACCTTTCTCTGTAATTACTGTGCAAACAGTGTTGTTTCGTATTGTTACATAGTAAGTAGTGTTTGTTACCCATTTCAACTGTGTATTTACAGGGTAAGTGTAACTCCTGCGGGCTGTAAATTAAAGTGGCGCTTGTTACTCCTGTGATGGCTAAGGCCACACTGAATGAACACTTAATTTGAATAGTTCTAGTTTACTTTGAATATGACATTGATATTTTGTTTGTTCTAGAGGATTAATGGTTTTGTCTACTTATTTACTAATTATTTTGTTTCTTTAAATGTTATTTACCCAAACACATGTTGTCTTTTGGTGCTGTAAACCCCAATGAGCAACAAAGTCAATAATCATTTATTTCTAGAGTGCACGCTAGTGAGTAAATGAGACCACAACCAAGTTATGGGTTTAACATTTTATTTAAGTGTGTTTAAATGTGTACATCTTACCCGTGGTTCCACCGAGGTCCATGACTGCAGCATGGAATAAAGGCTTGGAATTAAACGGGCGCGGCCTTTCCTGGTGTCCTTTATATACTCGGTTGGGAATTATGGGAAATGTAGTTTTTGGGATAATATGTTTTAGGGCAGGGGTGGGAAACCTTTTTCCTATCAAGGGCCATTTACACATTTTTTAACATTCTTTAAGGGCCATTGTAATGAGCAGGGGCGTTTCTAGGTTTTAAAAACACCAGGGGCTGAGCCTGAAACATCAGGGGCTGGGGTGGGTAATATGATAACATGATTCGATACAGAGAATAATGTATATTGTAGGCCTATATGCAGGGGGCAGACTGGTTAAAAAATTCAGTCCTGGCACTGTTGCCACACCAGCCCATATTACCACACAGACACACACATTCAAATGTGAGGTAGTTAGGGGGGTTCGGGGGCATGCTCCCCAGAGAAAATGTTGATTTCTCAGACCTACATATGTGCATTTTAAGGTGTTTGAAGGCCAACATTTTTTGATAACAATAGCTTTAAAAGCATGTCAGTGGGCAGTAGCATAGATTATTTGTCAAGCAGATAACAGATTCTTAAACATGAGAATGAGGATAAATGTTGAAATGAATGATCCACACTAGAAAATGGAAATGCAAAATGTTTCTGCTTATTGTTGACAATACACAATCACATATTCCAAACAGGAATGGCCTTAAATGAGAAATCTTTCAAGGATTATTTTACATAGATGTAAACTTTTTAGCATTAAAGATTGGTTTCAGCAACTTGTTTCTTTCTTGAGTTAATCAATGTTTTTGGCACTATTAAATCAGTTCAATTAAATTTCAATTGTTCACTCATAAAGACAGTCACTTGTCGCCACCTACTGGCTTAATGATGCAAGATGTGCAAACACAGACAAGCGGAGTGATAGAAACTGTGAAAAGGCTGATGCTAGTGAAATATTCGAACACATTCGAGGACCTTATATATAGGCTACATATCAGAGTTAGGAATACATTGTAATAATGTTAATCAAGCAGACTAAATCACACGACTGCGCAGCAATATTTAAGCTCATTATACAAAGGAAATAATACAGATCTAGACAAATTGGGTTGCTTATAGTTAAAAGAATGTCATGAACGATCATTTATGCTAGATGTAGGCCTATTCTTCACATTTTTGGTCATTTAGTCAGTTTTGATGACTTTGCAATATTGATAAAATGTTAGAATATTAATAATGAAAATTGAGTAGGGCTACGCCAAAATGTGTAACATTTATGTAGCCTACAAAGGAATACAAAAGCCCCAACAGAGTTTTGACGCAGCTTTAATCTCCCTTTTGGTTATTTCAATACTTAATTGACGACAGAACACGACGTTACATGCTAGTAGTTTATTTTGCGTGATAGGCTACAGGGCGCGCCGCATTTGCGTGATTGAAGAGTGTGCGCCGCGAGCAAACAGCTGGCACGACGTAACGTAAGTAAGTTAGTTTTTCTGAGTTTTACTGACATATAGCCTGACAACATCTGGTGTGACTGAAGACTGTGCGGCGGTGCTGACTGCGTTATTTTTTTTTAAACCGATGCGGCGCGCTCGCCCCCGAAGTTCATCCGTGAGAAACTTGAAACCGGTGCTTGAACTTGAATTCAGGTGACTCATTAACACTCGCGCTACTGTCCACGCCCTGCTCTCACGGCTCGTGGACTCGTGCTGCTTGCCACTGTGCCTATTTTGTGTTTTCTATCACAGGAAAAGTAATTGCTGAGATTTTTGTTTCTGAAGTTTTTTTTTTGTTTGTTTTTTTTGGGGAGGAATTGACTCGCGGGCCGCATCAAACTGTTTTGCGGGCCGGTTACAGCCCGGGGGCCGGACGTTCCCCACCCCTGTTTTAGGGGGTTGTGTGTTAATTTGAATGTGTTTAAAATATGTTTTGTGTGTGTATGTTTAAGTGTATTTTTATTATGGCTTTATGATAAATGTGATTTTTATTTTGTTTATTTGAGTTTGTGTATAGATGTTCCTTCTTTTCCCTTTTAAGTTTGATGTAATTGAGAACTTGTGAGACCCCTGTAATCATAAGAATGGTTTGGTCCAGCTTGTTAAAAGGGCTTCATTTATTGTGGCTGAGTTAGTTCGGGTGAGGGATCCCTGTGAAAACATCTGAGACCCAGAACTCAGTTGTGTGCTGATGCACCATTTATCAGTCAGTGGGTTTTTTATTTTTATTTTTTGTTGTTTTTTTTGCACAAAGTGTTGTCAATAAGTAAGTGTTGTAGTCAATAAAATTACACTTTGTTGACTCCATGAATGTCTCCTGAAAATTGAATGGAAGAACCCTTACAATTCCCTTGTTCTGTGTAGTTACAGGGTAAGTGTAACTCCTGCGGCCTGTAAATTAAAGTGGCGCTTGTTACCCCCTTGTTCTGTGTATTTACAGGGTAAGTGTAACTCCTGCGGGCTGTAAATTAAAGTGGCGTTTGTTACCCCCTTGTTCTGTGTAGTTACAGGGTAGGTGTAACTCCTGCGGGCTGTAAATTAAAGTGGCGCTTGTTACCCCCTTGTTCTGTGTATTTACAGGGTAAGTGTAACTCCTGCGGCCTGTAAATTAAAGTGGCGCTTGTTACCCCCTTGTTCTGTGTAGTTACAGGGTAAGTGTAACTCCTGCGGGCTGTAAATTAAAGTGCCGCTTGTTACCCCCTTGTTCTGTGTATTTACAGGGTAAGTTTAACTCCTGCGGGCTGTAAATTAAAGTGGCGCTTGTTACCCCCTTGTTCTGTGTATTTACAGGGTAAGTGTAACTCCTGCGGCCTGTAAATTAAAGTGGCGCTTGTTACCCCCTTGTTCTGTGTATTTACAGGGTAAGTTTAACTCCTGCGGGCTGTAAATTAAAGTGGCGCTTGTTACCCCCTTGTTCTGTGTATTTACAGGGTAAGTGTAACTCCTGCGGGCTGTAAATTAAAGTGGCGCTTGTTACCCCCTTGTTCTGTGTAGTTACAGGGTAAGTGTAACTCCTGCGGGCTGTAAATTAAAGTGGCGCTTGTTACCCCCTTGTTCTGTGTATTTACAGGGTAAGTGTAACTCCTGCGGGCTGTAAATTAAAGTGGCGCTTGTTACCCCCTTGTTCTGTGTATTTACAGGGTAAGTGTAACTCCTGCGGGCTGTAAATTAAAGTGGCGCTTGTTACCCCCTTGTTCTGTGTATTTACAGGGTAAGTTTAACTCCTGCGGGCTGTAAATTAAAGTGGCGCTCGTTACCCCCTTGTTCTGTGTATTTACAGGGTAAGTTTAACTCCTGCGGGCTGTAAATTAAAGTGCCGCTCGTTACCCCCTTGTTCTGTGTATTTACAGGGTAAGTGTAACTCCTGCGGGCTGTAAATTAAAGTGGCGCTTGTTACCCCCTTGTTCTGTGTAGTTACAGGGTAAGTGTAACTCCTGCGGGCTGTAAATTAAAGTGGCGCTTGTTACACCCTTGTTCTGTGTAGTTACAGGGTAAGTGTAACTCCTGCGGGCTGTAAATTAAAGTGCTGCTTGTTACCCCCTTGTTCTGTGTAGTTACAGGGTAAGTGTAACTCCTGCGGGCTGTAAATTAAAGTGGTGCTTGTTACCCCCTTGTTCTGTGTATTTACAGGGTAAGTGTAACTCCTGCGGGCTGTAAATTAAAGTGGTGCTTGTTACCCCCTTGTTCTGTGTAGTTACAGGGTAAGTGTAACTCCTGCGGGCTGTAAATTAAAGTGCCGCTTGTTACCCCCTTGTTCTGTGTAGTTACAGGGTAAGTGTAACTCCTGCGGGCTGTAAATTAAAGTGGCGCTCGTTACACCCTTGTTCTGTGTAGTTACAGGGTAAGTGTAACTCCTGCGGGCTGTAAATTAAAGTGGCGCTTGTTACCCCCTTGTTCTGTGTAGTTACAGGATAAGTGTAACTCCTGCGGGCTGTAAATTAAAGTGGTGCTTGTTACCCCCTTGTTCTGTGTAGTTACAGGGTAAGTGTAACTCCTGCGGGCTGTAAATTAAAGTGGCGCTCGTTACCCCCTTGTTCTGTGTAGTTACAGGGTAAGTGTAACTCCTGCGGGCTGTAAATTAAAGTGGTGCTTGTTACCCCCTTGTTCTGTGTAGTTACAGGGTAAGTGTAACTCCTGCGGGCTGTAAATTAAAGTGGTGCTTGTTACCCCCTTGTTCTGTGTATTTACAGGGTAAGTGTAACTCCTGCGGGCTGTAAATTAAAGTGGTGCTTGTTACCCCCTTGTTCTGTGTAGTTACAGGGTAAGTGTAACTCCTGCGGGCTGTAAATTAAAGTGCCGCTTGTTACCCCCTTGTTCTGTGTAGTTACAGGGTAAGTGTAACTCCTGCGGGCTGTAAATTAAAGTGGCGCTCGTTACCCCCTTGTTCTGTGTAGTTACAGGGTAAGTGTAACTCCTGCGGGCTGTAAATTAAAGTGGTGCTTGTTACCCCCTTGTTCTGTGTAGTTACAGGGTAAGTGTAACTCCTGCGGGCTGTAAATTAAAGTGGTGCTTGTTACCCCCTTGTTCTGTGTAGTTACAGGGTAAGTGTAACTCCTGCGGGCTGTAAATTAAAGTGGCGCTTGTTACCCCCTTGTTCTGTGTAGTTACAGGGTAAGTGTAACTCCTGCGGGCTGTAAATTATAGTGGCGCTTGTTACCCCCTTGTTCTGTGTAGTTACAGGGTAAGTGTAACTCCTGTGGGCTGTAAATTAAAGTGGCGCTTGTTACACCCTTGTTCTGTGTAGTTACAGGGTAAGTGTAACTCCTGCGGGCTGTAAATTAAAGTGCTGCTTGTTACCCCCTTGTTCTGTGTAGTTACAGGGTAAGTGTAACTCCTGCGGGCTGTAAATTAAAGTGGTGCTTGTTACCCCCTTGTTCTGTGTAGTTACAGGGTAAGTGTAACTCCTGCGGGCTGTAAATTAAAGTGGTGCTTGTTACCCCCTTGTTCTGTGTATTTACAGGGTAAGTGTAACTCCTGCGGGCTGTAAATTAAAGTGCCGCTTGTTACCCCCTTGTTCTGTGTAGTTACAGGGTAAGTGTAACTCCTGCGGGCTGTAAATTAAAGTGGTGCTTGTTACCCCCTTGTTCTGTGTAGTTACAGGGTAAGTGTAACTCCTGCGGGCTGTAAATTAAAGTGCCGCTTGTTACCCCCTTGTTCTGTGTAGTTACAGGGTAAGTTTAACTCCTGCGGGCTGTAAATTAAAGTGGTGCTTGTTACCCCCTTGTTCTGTGTAGTTACAGGGTAAGTGTAACTCCTGCGGGCTGTAAATTAAAGTGCCGCTTGTTACCCCCTTGTTCTGTGTAGTTACATGGTAAGTGTAACTCCTGCGGGCTGTAAATTAAAGTGGCGCTTGTTACCCCCTTGTTCTGTGTATTTACAGGGTAAGTGTAACTCCTGCGGGCTGTAAATTAAAGTGGCGCTCGTTACCCCCTTGTTCTGTGTAGTTACAGGGTAAGTGTAACTCCTGCGGGCTGTAAATTAAAGTGCCGCTTGTTACCCCCTTGTTCTGTGTAGTTACAGGGTAAGTGTAACTCCTGCGGGCTGTAAATTAAAGTGCCGCTTGTTACCCCCTTGTTCTGTGTAGTTACAGGGTAAGTGTAACTCCTGCGGGCTGTAAATTAAAGTGCCGCTTGTTACCCCCTTGTTCTGTGTAGTTACAGGGTAAGTGTAACTCCTGCGGGCTGTAAATTAAAGTGGCGCTCGTTACCCCCTTTTTCTGTGTAGTTACAGGGTAAGTGTAACTCCTGCGGGCTGTAAATTAAAGTGGCGCTTGTTACCCCCTTGTTCTTTGTAGTTACAGGGTAAGTGTAACTCCTGCGGGCTGTAAATTAAAGTGGCGCTTGTTACCCCCTTGTTCTGTGTAGTTACAGGGTAAGTGCAGTAAATATACAATAAAGGATCCCATTTCATTTCTGACTTTTATTTTACAAAAAAAAAATCAAAACACTTTTTCATCTTAATAAAACATTGTCTTTTCTACAGTATACTCAAACAACAAAGTAACACATTATATCCCCGCTTCTCTTGCTTTTCTTCTTCTTTCTTTTCTTGCTCTTCTTTGTCTTAACTTCCACTGGGGACTCTGAAGTTGAGGAGTTGATGGAGTCCCATTGGTCTTGCTGCACTGCAAAAATATGAATATATATACATGCTCTTAGCAAGCTACACCTTCAATTTTTAGTTGTCGAACAATCCTCCACTCTAAAACATTTTGTGCCACATTATATTACTGTAGTAACTGTAAATTTGAAGAAAACACATTTTGGTGAAGTTTGAGGCAGATCATGGGGGGGTTGTGATATTTTATAGTGATAATGACTGTAGTGCAGCAGAAAATGTTTTTAAAAAAGGCATAGTTGTTCTGACAGCAACAAAAAAGCATGAAACACAAACCTGAGGGCTGTGGCACTACAGGAACAGTAAGTATATCTTTGGTAAGATATAGCAGATGGGACAGTAAGTCTTACTTAAGTGCTATACAGTAAGTATAGCAAATGGGACAGCAGACTTCATCTTTCAATTTCCTTTTTCAAAAAATCACACTCATCTTTGAGCAAGGTTATCTCTGCTTTAAGAGTGATAATCTTTTCTTTGAAAGAAAGGTTAGACGATTAAATGGTATTCCCGCTCTACTCCAGGGCTTATACTTGTGACCACTTTCCTATTTTTTAAAACATCAAATTGAAGAACTAAACATCACTGGTACTGTACATTATAAATGCACTTGTTAATATGTCCAAACACAATTCATCAAGTTCCGTTGAAGCAATGTTCTTGTTCTTGTTCTTGTGTCATATGTGAAAGATATGAATAAAAGTGATGTTAATTCAGCCAGCGCACATACCTGTATTTACTTCCTGTTTTCGGTCGAAGTCCACAGTAGTCTGTTGTCGAGTTCAGTCTGAGTCTCCACTGTTGCTTAGTTACCTATGATCACGCGCGTGAACTCGACAATCGACTACTTTGGACTTCGACCAAAAACGGGAAGTAAATACAGGTATGTGCACTTTCTGTTTGAACTGTTACCGTCTGGTCGACGCTACAGAGCACCGAGCACAAAAACAACCAGACACCGGAAAAGTTTCTTTCCCCAGGCCATCTACCTCATGAACACTTAAATGTTCCCCTACTGTGGAACAAACATGTGCAATACTTCCCTCAGACATTTCATTATAGCACCTTATAACTTTATATATATTTATAATTTATAATCTTTTATTTTTATTTTATTTTTATTTTTTCTATTTTTTATTTATACCTATGTTACTTGTCACTTGTCTTGTCACTTTATATTGTATGTGTACTGGAAGCTACTGTCACCAAGACAAATTCCTCGTATGCGCAAGCATACTTGGCAATAAAGCTCTTTCTGATTCTGATTCTGATTCTGATTCTGGTATGTGCGCTGGCTGAATTAACATCACTTTTATTCATATCTTTCACATCTACTGCAGTCAGATTCACCGTGTTTTCTCTTTGAAGGAATCACTCACAATGGCTGTGCACTTGTAATGACACATCAAGGATGTTAAGAGGCTAAAAGCAGGTTTAAAACTTGCCCCATTTAAGTCAACAGGGTGCAAATTGTAAAAAGAAGATAACACGATGTAGGCAACACCGATTTTTAGGGTTAGGTTTAGGGGAAATTACAACTGCTCCCCCCTTACTCAAACATTTGTTTAAGAAGGTTTGGAATAGGGAGACCGAGGAAATGCACGGGCCTACGCCTGTTTGATCCTACCCGAACCTGTGATTGACTCCTGTCTGGGAGTCCAAAAACCTATATTGGTTTTAGACCTCAATGTATGTGTGTAGTTTATCTGAGTATATGGGTACGATTCTGGGTTCTCAGTTAATAAGGTTTTGGTTTTGAGATTTTGGATTGGTGATAGAATCCTGCTTTAGTTCCTACTGATTCTCTTTGGGACATACTATTCCGGAGTTTTTGTTCCTACACCCTCAAAAGTGATAGTGTGAGGGAAATATTTGAGACATTTCATCAGTGGTGTACCTCAGGATCCTCAAGTGTTTCGGCACCTTAGACAACCAGACACTCTCCTCTGAGGCGGCCCGCTTGGGGTGATCAATTCCCAGCGAATGTCTCATAGCCAATTTTTAATATGGGTGTATACAGAATCTCAATTGAATGCTGTTGGATTCTGCTTCCTGACTAAGAGATTTTTTCACGATTATTTTGGTATCAGTGTGTCTGGGGTGTTGAAGTGCCAATGTGCTGTTGTATGAATGGCCTAGATAGCCATAAAAAACTGGGCACCCATTTAAGACCCGTTTGCCCTAGGTCACCCTCCCTGTGTGCAAGCCCGAAGGTACAGGGGGGCTGGATACTTACCACTCTCCCAAGTGACCCTTTGTTGTCACCGTGAGGTTGCCCAGGTCACCCGAAAAGAGTCTGCAGTCTATAGGTCTCATCTTGGGGCATACTCTGCGTACAGAGCCTGAGATCGTTGGATCCCCGGGAACCCGCCATGGGCAGACCCCCCGAAATCCTCAGATCCCCTTGCCCAAGTCAGTTGAACCTCTAACCGGTTCCAGATTTCTCTGGCTGACTTTGGTTTGGGGCCTTCCCCGGCTAGGCCAGAGAGCGGGCTCCCCCAAGGCCTCCCAGCACCCAGGCGAACCCGGAGTACTAAGGAACCCTGAGCAAGCCCTTTGCCCAAATCAGTCGGATCTGGAGACCCAGCTGATTTTGCCCGGAGCACCCCGACCTCCCCGAGAAGTCCCCTGGGCAAAGGGCATGCGTTACCGCCTGACCAGAGACCCTAGGAACCCCCAACGAGAGTCGGAAATACCCTATCAGAGTCCACTGGCCCCCGCAATGCGGTCCCCGACCAAGCACGGCAGCGATTCCCTCCTCAATCCATGCCATCAGTCGGAGCCCCCACCCAAGGACCAGCGTAACCCCTCGGAGGCACCCTAGTGCGCACCCTACGGCCCCAGGCCGCAGACGGGCCCCGGACGAGTCCGGTGCCCATTCGCAACCCGGGGGCCCCGGAAGCACACCGTGGTATCCCCCAGAGCCCCCCTTAGCTCCCCCAGGTCCCGGGTATGAGAGGGGCCCGAAACCATCATTGGCCCCCCCTAGTCAATACACGAGACCCGACATGGAAGCCAGAGAGGCCCCTGCGGGCATTCCTAGGACCCCCCGTCCACCATGTTAAATGGGCGGTTTTTTAAGGGCCTAGGTCGAGGTTCCGGTTGGCGGATGCACCAGGTGGTACATCAAGCTTCTACCAACCTTCCCCCCTAGAGTGAAATGCAAGAACCAAACCGACGTTATCCTTACCAAGGACGACCGCTGGGAGCATCCACCCTAAAGGATCCTATGGCTCCCCTGTTGGTATATATTAAACGGTCTAGTGATTATGATGACGGTAAGTTTTATTAAAATATTAATTTTCATGTTTAGTCCCTTGAAACTAACTCAGGGTGACCTTATGTTACTGTATTCATGTTTAAAAAATTTTTTTGCGCGTCTGGGGTGCAAATTTCCATCACAAAATTGTCCTAAATTGGCTTCTTTTTCCTAATTGCTCCTTAATTGGTTGTTCTGTAATCTGATTGGCTAACGACCCCTATTAGGGACTAATTATAGTTATATTGGATTGATTAATTGCAAGGTTTCTTATTATTCTTAAATTTTTTGGTGGGTTTTGATCTTAATGGTTTTTGGTGGTTTTTGGTGGGTTCTTTGTGTTTTTTTTGGGGGGGGGGGAGGGGGAGGTTGGGGGGGGATATGTTTTTTCGGTGGTTTTGAGTGGTTTTTGGTGGTTTTTTTTGGTGGTTTTTTTACTGATTTTGGCTGGTTTTAGTGGTTTTTCAGAGTTTTTTGGTGGGTTTTGATGGTTTTGGATTGTTTTTAGGGGTTTTGAGGTTTTTTTTGATAGTTTCTGGTGGTTTTTTGGTGGTTTTCGGTGGTTTTTTGGTGGATTTTGGTGGTTTTTAATGGTTTTTGGTGTTTTTTTGGTGGTTTGTGGTGGGTTTTAATGGTTTTTGGTGGTTTTTAATGGTTTCTGATGGTTTTTGGTGGATTTTGGTGGTTTTTAAGGTTTTTTGTTGGTTTTGTGGTGGTTTTTAACGGTTTTTGGTGGTTTTGAGTGGTTTTTGATAGTTTCTGGTGATTTTTTGATGGTTTCCGGTGGGTTTTGGTGGTTTTGGTGGTTTTTGATGGTTCTTGGTGGTTTTTGGATGATTTTTGGTGGTTTTTGAGTGGTTTTTGATGGTTTTTGGTGGTTTTGGGTGGATTTGTGGTGGATTTTGGTGGGTTTTTTTGATGGTTTTTGTGGTTTAGCGTGGTTTTTGATAGTTTCTGGTGGTTTTTTGGTGATTTTTGATGGTTATTGGTGGATTTTGTTGGTTTTTGATGGTTTTTTGCTGGTTTTGGTGGTTTTTGATGGTTTTATGCTGGTTTTTATGGTTTTTAGGTGGTTTTTGGGTGGTTACTGGTGGTTCTTGATGGTATTTGGGTGGTTTTAGTAGGGTTAGGTCCAAAGTGGGTATAGCCTTATGTATTATTCCTGGGTAGGTTTAGGTCCAGGGTGGGTGTAGCCACAGGGAGGGGTAGGGTAAGGTCCAGAGTGGGTATACCCATGGGGATACTAAGGGGTAGAATTAGGTCCAAAGAGGGTATAGCCACAGGGAATACTGATGGGTAGGGTTAGGTTAGGGTTAGGGTTAGGGTTAGGGTTAGGGTTAGGGTTAGAGTTAGGTTTTTAAGGGATATTACAACAGCCCATCCCCCTCCTGGTTTCTCAAAAGGGTTCAGGGACTGAGGATATGCACTGGCCGACGCTTGTCTGACTACCTAGTCGGGCTAAACTTCAGGACTCTTAGTGGGAGATCCCTGCCTCCCCTGTGGGTATTCAATCACCATGTTTTTTGTGATTCTACCATTGGACCAAGCATGGACCCCATTGCACTTGGACAGGGGTCCGCTTGATCCCATAGTTTCTAACTGACTCAAATTTGAAAACCACCTTTTGTGGGTTGCTATAAGTCACTATGGGTAAATCAGAGCAATACATCTTGACACTACCTCAGAATATACAAAAAAATCCTGTCAACTAACCCCAGAACTTTGGTTAGGGCACAACAATAGTAATAGGCATAGGCTTTAAGAACTTTCTTCACTTCAGTTCAGATCCAGCCCTCTAATCCCCCAAATCCGTGTGAGAGGGAAATATTTTAAGACACTCTCGTCAGTGATGTACCTCAGACTCCTCGGGTGTTTCGACTCTTTAAACACCAGACACCCTCCTCTGAGGCGGCCTATCCTGGATGATCAGTCCAGGACGAGTGTCTCATAGCCAATTTCTAATCGAACTGGACCGGATCCTCAAAGACACTGTGGTTGGGTTCCGGTTACAGGATTTTACCGAAATTGAAACTAACCACTCTTTCCTTTTCTATTACAGGACGACCGCTGACAGTGCCTACCATCAAAAGATCGACCCTCCCAGGTAAGAACATGGAAAATTCCTTCTGAAACTAACCACTCTTTTTCTTATTACAGGACGACTGCTAGCCATGCTGATCTCCGAATCGGAACTGCCAAGTACGCCGGAATAGTCTCCCAGTCTCTCGACCTGGTCAAAAGAAGACTCACAATGAGGCGGGCATCGAAACTGGCGGATGCGGAGCATCAAGCTTCTACCAGTCCTTTGCCCTAAGAGTCAAGACAAACCAAACCGACATCGTCCCATTACAGGACAACAGCTGGTAGCATTGACCCCTGAATTGGAGCTCCAGGTAAGAGAATCCACCTTTCTTATTACAGGACGACTGCTAGCCATGCTGATCTCCAAATCGGAACTGCCAAGTACGCTGGAATAATCTCCCAGTCTCTCGACCTGGTCAAAAGAAGACTCGCAATGAGGCGGGCATCGAAACTGGCGGATGCGGAGCATCAAGCTTCTACCAGTCCTTTGCCCTAAGAATCAAGACAAACCAAACCGACATCGTCCCATTACAGGACAACCGCTGGTAGCATTGACTCCTGAATTGGAGCTCCAGGTGAGAGAATCCACCCCTCTACCATAACCGAAGACGATGCCACAATCAGTGTGCAAGTATGTTGTTGCAAGATGTCCTGTTGCATGGAGGGCGCTAGCCACCCATAGAAGATTGGGCACCATTTAAGACCTGTTCGCCCCAGGTCACCTTCCCTGCGTGCTGTCCAAGTGGACCCAGGGGGGCTGGATACGTACCGCTCTCCCAAGTAACCCTTCGTTAACACCGCAAGGTGTCCAGGTTACCCGAAAAAAGCCTGCGAGGAATGGTCTCTTCCTTAGGGCCCTTTGTCAGTCCCACTGACTTAACCCAAGGAGCCCTGTCCAGGAAGTCCCCAAATAGCAACAGATTTGCTGCCAGGTACTTATTCCTGGGACAGGACCCCTTGTATCCACTCTAGCTGAAAGGTCGAAATTGGCGGATGCACATTTCTGCACATCAAGCTTCTACCAACCTCTTCCCTCGAGAGAGCAGAAAGAAAAAGCAACAGAACAGATCAAATCCTTACCAAAAGGATGAAATCGTCAAAATGCTTATGCCACTAGATGGCTCCTCTCCAACATGTACCTTCCTACTGTGGTTACCTCAACCGTGGTAACTCCCAAAAAATTTTTTTTCTCTCTCTACTCTCGATTCTCGCTCGAACCGATTTAACTTAACCAACGAGAATAAACCTATCCTTCTTCAGTTAAAATTCACCTTGGGGGAATAACCATTTCTCCCACACCAAGTTCATGAAAAAAAACGGTTTTCCCGAAGTATTCAAAACCGATTTTTTAGCTTCTCCCGATTCTCACTCGAACCGATTTAACTGAACCAACGAGGATAAACCTATCCTTCTTCAGTTAAAATCCACCTTGGGGAAGAACCATTTCTCCCACACCAAGTTCATGAAAAAACGGTTTTCCCCAAGTATTCAAAAAAAATTTTTTCTGCCAAGTCTTCCCGAGACTATCCAATGTACCGATCATAGGCTCCTACGGATACGCTTTCGAGCAGAAACTGGTACAAATTATGATCTATATTGATCAAGACAACTAGGTGTATTATCCATATTACCACCCCTAGGTGTATTATCCATCAGGCTGCTATGGGTCAGTTTTTAGAACCAAAACCAGTCTTAGATCCATATTGATCAAGCCCTACCAGGTGTATAATCCATAGGGTTGGGATGGGTAGGTTTAGGGAGAGAATAAATGTAGGTCCAGATCCAAATTGATAGAGCAATGCCAAACACAATCAGGTGTATTATCCATAGGGTTGGGATGGGTAGGTTTAGAGAAAGGATAGATGCAAGCCTAGATCCCCATGGGTAGGTTTAGGGAAGGATAGATGTAAGCCTAGATCCCCATGGGTAGGTTTAGGGAAAGGATAGGTGCAAGCCTAGATCCAGGTTAGGTTAGGGTTAGAGTTAGGGTTAGAGTGAGTTAGGGTTAGGGTTAGAGTAGGTTAGGGTTAGAGTTAGGGTTAGGTGAAGAGAAAATCCATAAACTGTCCGAAGACACTTCAGGCTGTGCACTGGCCTTCGCTTCAACTGGCCGCTCCCCACACAAGCACCGAAATGCCCCAAGAAACCCCGAGAGAGACGCATACAATTATAAAACATTAAAAGAGGGCTAAAACGCCGTGGGCTAGATCCAAAAGGGCTACATTGCCGTGGTTTATGCCAACAAGGGCTTAATTTGAACAAAAAACGAATGGTAGGTGTTAGCTAAGAGTGGTGAGGGGCATAAATCCCACGTCTGTATGGACATGGACCCTTTTTGGAGACGCTCAACGTCACAGTGGACGGAGGAAAAATTTATGTGGCTCTGCAACATCACTCAGACCAATGATGGCGGCCATTTTAACCAACTCCAGACCTGTATGGGTCGAAGAGAAAATTTTCCAAGGCTTCTGCTACATCACGAACCCCCAAATGATGGCAGCTGTACTCATTTTTACGGTTTCGAGTCATTCAGGCATACTTTCACGACGCGTTTCGAGCTTTCCCAAGGCTCCTCATCAGGTGAATTTAGAATGACAACTCTCTCAAATCCCTCTCGGCTTCCTCGTGCTCGAGGGCGTGGTCACACTTGATTTTATAGTGGACTTCAGAGGGCGGGCGCCCCTCCCACTTTGACTAAAATACCTTTCAGCACTAAATGGTGCTTCATAAATCGTTTTTTGACTATCAATAAATTTATTTATCATTTTAATATTTAATAATTATACACATACCCCCCCAGACATCTCAAGGAACATCCAGATAACATGCACGAGGTCCAGAGTTACGAGGCACGGGCTTGGTTAGGTGAAGAGAAAATCCATAAACTGTCCGAAGACACTTCAGGCTGTGCACTGGCCTTCGCTTCAACTGGCCGCTCCCCACACAAGCACCGAAATGCCCCAAGAAACCCCGAGAGAGACGCATACAATTATAAAACATTAAAAGAGGGCTAAAACGCCGTGGGCTAGATCCAAAAGGGCTACATTGCCGTGGTTTATGCCAACAAGGGCTTAATTTGAACAAAAAACGAATGGTAGGTGTTAGCTAAGAGTGGTGAGGGGCATAAATCCCACGTCTGTATGGACATGGACCCTTTTTGGAGACGCTCAACGTCACAGTGGACGGAGGAAAAATTTATGTGGCTCTGCAACATCACTCAGACCAATGATGGCGGCCATTTTAACCAACTCCAGACCTGTATGGGTCGAAGAGAAAATTTTCCAAGGCTTCTGCTACATCACGAACCCCCAAATGATGGCAGCTGTACTCATTTTTACGGTTTCGAGTCATTCAGGCATACTTTCACGACGCGTTTCGAGCTTTCCCAAGGCTCCTCATCAGGTGAATTTAGAATGACAACTCTCTCAAATCCCTCTCGGCTTCCTCGTGCTCGAGGGCGTGGTCACACTTGATTTTATAGTGGACTTCAGAGGGCGGGCGCCCCTCCCACTTTGACTAAAATACCTTTCAGCACTAAATGGTGCTTCATAAATCGTTTTTTGACTATCAATAAATTTATTTATCATTTTAATATTTAATAATTATACACATACCCCCCCAGACATCTCAAGGAACATCCAGATAACATGCACGAGGTCCAGAGTTACGAGGCACGGGCTTGGTTAGGTGAAGAGAAAATCCATAAACTGTCCGAAGACACTTCAGGCTGTGCACTGGCCTTCGCTTCAACTGGCCGCTCCCCACACAAGCACCGAAATGCCCCAAGAAACCCCGAGAGAGACGCATACAATTATAAAACATTAAAAGAGGGCTAAAACGCCGTGGGCTAGATCCAAAAGGGCTACATTGCCGTGGTTTATGCCAACAAGGGCTTAATTTGAACAAAAAACGAATGGTAGGTGTTAGCTAAGAGTGGTGAGGGGCATAAATCCCACGTCTGTATGGACATGGACCCTTTTTGGAGACGCTCAACGTCACAGTGGACGGAGGAAAAATTTATGTGGCTCTGCAACATCACTCAGACCAATGATGGCGGCCATTTTAACCAACTCCAGACCTGTATGGGTCGAAGAGAAAATTTTCCAAGGCTTCTGCTACATCACGAACCCCCAAATGATGGCAGCTGTACTCATTTTTACGGTTTCGAGTCATTCAGGCATACTTTCACGACGCGTTTCGAGCTTTCCCAAGGCTCCTCATCAGGTGAATTTAGAATGACAACTCTCTCAAATCCCTCTCGGCTTCCTCGTGCTCGAGGGCGTGGTCACACTTGATTTTATAGTGGACTTCAGAGGGCGGGCGCCCCTCCCACTTTGACTAAAATACCTTTCAGCACTAAATGGTGCTTCATAAATCGTTTTTTGACTATCAATAAATTTATTTATCATTTTAATATTTAATAATTATACACATACCCCCCCAGACATCTCAAGGAACATCCAGATAACATGCACGAGGTCCAGAGTTACGAGGCACGGGCTTGGTTAGGTGAAGAGAAAATCCATAAACTGTCCGAAGACACTTCAGGCTGTGCACTGGCCTTCGCTTCAACTGGCCGCTCCCCACACAAGCACCGAAATGCCCCAAGAAACCCCGAGAGAGACGCATACAATTATAAAACATTAAAAGAGGGCTAAAACGCCGTGGGCTAGATCCAAAAGGGCTACATTGCCGTGGTTTATGCCAACAAGGGCTTAATTTGAACAAAAAACGAATGGTAGGTGTTAGCTAAGAGTGGTGAGGGGCATAAATCCCACGTCTGTATGGACATGGACCCTTTTTGGAGACGCTCAACGTCACAGTGGACGGAGGAAAAATTTATGTGGCTCTGCAACATCACTCAGACCAATGATGGCGGCCATTTTAACCAACTCCAGACCTGTATGGGTCGAAGAGAAAATTTTCCAAGGCTTCTGCTACATCACGAACCCCCAAATGATGGCAGCTGTACTCATTTTTACGGTTTCGAGTCATTCAGGCATACTTTCACGACGCGTTTCGAGCTTTCCCAAGGCTCCTCATCAGGTGAATTTAGAATGACAACTCTCTCAAATCCCTCTCGGCTTCCTCGTGCTCGAGGGCGTGGTCACACTTGATTTTATAGTGGACTTCAGAGGGCGGGCGCCCCTCCCACTTTGACTAAAATACCTTTCAGCACTAAATGGTGCTTCATAAATCGTTTTTTGACTATCAATAAATTTATTTATCATTTTAATATTTAATAATTATACACATACCCCCCCAGACATCTCAAGGAACATCCAGATAACATGCACGAGGTCCAGAGTTACGAGGCACGGGCTTGGTTAGGTGAAGAGAAAATCCATAAACTGTCCGAAGACACTTCAGGCTGTGCACTGGCCTTCGCTTCAACTGGCCGCTCCCCACACAAGCACCGAAATGCCCCAAGAAACCCCGAGAGAGACGCATACAATTATAAAACATTAAAAGAGGGCTAAAACGCCGTGGGCTAGATCCAAAAGGGCTACATTGCCGTGGTTTATGCCAACAAGGGCTTAATTTGAACAAAAAACGAATGGTAGGTGTTAGCTAAGAGTGGTGAGGGGCATAAATCCCACGTCTGTATGGACATGGACCCTTTTTGGAGACGCTCAACGTCACAGTGGACGGAGGAAAAATTTATGTGGCTCTGCAACATCACTCAGACCAATGATGGCGGCCATTTTAACCAACTCCAGACCTGTATGGGTCGAAGAGAAAATTTTCCAAGGCTTCTGCTACATCACGAACCCCCAAATGATGGCAGCTGTACTCATTTTTACGGTTTCGAGTCATTCAGGCATACTTTCACGACGCGTTTCGAGCTTTCCCAAGGCTCCTCATCAGGTGAATTTAGAATGACAACTCTCTCAAATCCCTCTCGGCTTCCTCGTGCTCGAGGGCGTGGTCACACTTGATTTTATAGTGGACTTCAGAGGGCGGGCGCCCCTCCCACTTTGACTAAAATACCTTTCAGCACTAAATGGTGCTTCATAAATCGTTTTTTGACTATCAATAAATTTATTTATCATTTTAATATTTAATAATTATACACATACCCCCCCAGACATCTCAAGGAACATCCAGATAACATGCACGAGGTCCAGAGTTACGAGGCACGGGCTTGGTTAGGTGAAGAGAAAATCCATAAACTGTCCGAAGACACTTCAGGCTGTGCACTGGCCTTCGCTTCAACTGGCCGCTCCCCACACAAGCACCGAAATGCCCCAAGAAACCCCGAGAGAGACGCATACAATTATAAAACATTAAAAGAGGGCTAAAACGCCGTGGGCTAGATCCAAAAGGGCTACATTGCCGTGGTTTATGCCAACAAGGGCTTAATTTGAACAAAAAACGAATGGTAGGTGTTAGCTAAGAGTGGTGAGGGGCATAAATCCCACGTCTGTATGGACATGGACCCTTTTTGGAGACGCTCAACGTCACAGTGGACGGAGGAAAAATTTATGTGGCTCTGCAACATCACTCAGACCAATGATGGCGGCCATTTTAACCAACTCCAGACCTGTATGGGTCGAAGAGAAAATTTTCCAAGGCTTCTGCTACATCACGAACCCCCAAATGATGGCAGCTGTACTCATTTTTACGGTTTCGAGTCATTCAGGCATACTTTCACGACGCGTTTCGAGCTTTCCCAAGGCTCCTCATCAGGTGAATTTAGAATGACAACTCTCTCAAATCCCTCTCGGCTTCCTCGTGCTCGAGGGCGTGGTCACACTTGATTTTATAGTGGACTTCAGAGGGCGGGCGCCCCTCCCACTTTGACTAAAATACCTTTCAGCACTAAATGGTGCTTCATAAATCGTTTTTTGACTATCAATAAATTTATTTATCATTTTAATATTTAATAATTATACACATACCCCCCCAGACATCTCAAGGAACATCCAGATAACATGCACGAGGTCCAGAGTTACGAGGCACGGGCTTGGTTAGGTGAAGAGAAAATCCATAAACTGTCCGAAGACACTTCAGGCTGTGCACTGGCCTTCGCTTCAACTGGCCGCTCCCCACACAAGCACCGAAATGCCCCAAGAAACCCCGAGAGAGACGCATACAATTATAAAACATTAAAAGAGGGCTAAAACGCCGTGGGCTAGATCCAAAAGGGCTACATTGCCGTGGTTTATGCCAACAAGGGCTTAATTTGAACAAAAAACGAATGGTAGGTGTTAGCTAAGAGTGGTGAGGGGCATAAATCCCACGTCTGTATGGACATGGACCCTTTTTGGAGACGCTCAACGTCACAGTGGACGGAGGAAAAATTTATGTGGCTCTGCAACATCACTCAGACCAATGATGGCGGCCATTTTAACCAACTCCAGACCTGTATGGGTCGAAGAGAAAATTTTCCAAGGCTTCTGCTACATCACGAACCCCCAAATGATGGCAGCTGTACTCATTTTTACGGTTTCGAGTCATTCAGGCATACTTTCACGACGCGTTTCGAGCTTTCCCAAGGCTCCTCATCAGGTGAATTTAGAATGACAACTCTCTCAAATCCCTCTCGGCTTCCTCGTGCTCGAGGGCGTGGTCACACTTGATTTTATAGTGGACTTCAGAGGGCGGGCGCCCCTCCCACTTTGACTAAAATACCTTTCAGCACTAAATGGTGCTTCATAAATCGTTTTTTGACTATCAATAAATTTATTTATCATTTTAATATTTAATAATTATACACATACCCCCCCAGACATCTCAAGGAACATCCAGATAACATGCACGAGGTCCAGAGTTACGAGGCACGGGCTTGGTTAGGTGAAGAGAAAATCCATAAACTGTCCGAAGACACTTCAGGCTGTGCACTGGCCTTCGCTTCAACTGGCCGCTCCCCACACAAGCACCGAAATGCCCCAAGAAACCCCGAGAGAGACGCATACAATTATAAAACATTAAAAGAGGGCTAAAACGCCGTGGGCTAGATCCAAAAGGGCTACATTGCCGTGGTTTATGCCAACAAGGGCTTAATTTGAACAAAAAACGAATGGTAGGTGTTAGCTAAGAGTGGTGAGGGGCATAAATCCCACGTCTGTATGGACATGGACCCTTTTTGGAGACGCTCAACGTCACAGTGGACGGAGGAAAAATTTATGTGGCTCTGCAACATCACTCAGACCAATGATGGCGGCCATTTTAACCAACTCCAGACCTGTATGGGTCGAAGAGAAAATTTTCCAAGGCTTCTGCTACATCACGAACCCCCAAATGATGGCAGCTGTACTCATTTTTACGGTTTCGAGTCATTCAGGCATACTTTCACGACGCGTTTCGAGCTTTCCCAAGGCTCCTCATCAGGTGAATTTAGAATGACAACTCTCTCAAATCCCTCTCGGCTTCCTCGTGCTCGAGGGCGTGGTCACACTTGATTTTATAGTGGACTTCAGAGGGCGGGCGCCCCTCCCACTTTGACTAAAATACCTTTCAGCACTAAATGGTGCTTCATAAATCGTTTTTTGACTATCAATAAATTTATTTATCATTTTAATATTTAATAATTATACACATACCCCCCCAGACATCTCAAGGAACATCCAGATAACATGCACGAGGTCCAGAGTTACGAGGCACGGGCTTGGTTAGGTGAAGAGAAAATCCATAAACTGTCCGAAGACACTTCAGGCTGTGCACTGGCCTTCGCTTCAACTGGCCGCTCCCCACACAAGCACCGAAATGCCCCAAGAAACCCCGAGAGAGACGCATACAATTATAAAACATTAAAAGAGGGCTAAAACGCCGTGGGCTAGATCCAAAAGGGCTACATTGCCGTGGTTTATGCCAACAAGGGCTTAATTTGAACAAAAAACGAATGGTAGGTGTTAGCTAAGAGTGGTGAGGGGCATAAATCCCACGTCTGTATGGACATGGACCCTTTTTGGAGACGCTCAACGTCACAGTGGACGGAGGAAAAATTTATGTGGCTCTGCAACATCACTCAGACCAATGATGGCGGCCATTTTAACCAACTCCAGACCTGTATGGGTCGAAGAGAAAATTTTCCAAGGCTTCTGCTACATCACGAACCCCCAAATGATGGCAGCTGTACTCATTTTTACGGTTTCGAGTCATTCAGGCATACTTTCACGACGCGTTTCGAGCTTTCCCAAGGCTCCTCATCAGGTGAATTTAGAATGACAACTCTCTCAAATCCCTCTCGGCTTCCTCGTGCTCGAGGGCGTGGTCACACTTGATTTTATAGTGGACTTCAGAGGGCGGGCGCCCCTCCCACTTTGACTAAAATACCTTTCAGCACTAAATGGTGCTTCATAAATCGTTTTTTGACTATCAATAAATTTATTTATCATTTTAATATTTAATAATTATACACATACCCCCCCAGACATCTCAAGGAACATCCAGATAACATGCACGAGGTCCAGAGTTACGAGGCACGGGCTTGGTTAGGTGAAGAGAAAATCCATAAACTGTCCGAAGACACTTCAGGCTGTGCACTGGCCTTCGCTTCAACTGGCCGCTCCCCACACAAGCACCGAAATGCCCCAAGAAACCCCGAGAGAGACGCATACAATTATAAAACATTAAAAGAGGGCTAAAACGCCGTGGGCTAGATCCAAAAGGGCTACATTGCCGTGGTTTATGCCAACAAGGGCTTAATTTGAACAAAAAAACGAATGGTAGGTGTTAGCTAAGAGTGGTGAGGGGCATAAATCCCACGTCTGTATGGACATGGACCCTTTTTGGAGACGCTCAACGTCACAGTGGACGGAGGAAAAATTTATGTGGCTCTGCAACATCACTCAGACCAATGATGGCGGCCATTTTAACCAACTCCAGACCTGTATGGGTCGAAGAGAAAATTTTCCAAGGCTTCTGCTACATCACGAACCCCCAAATGATGGCAGCTGTACTCATTTTTACGGTTTCGAGTCATTCAGGCATACTTTCACGACGCGTTTCGAGCTTTCCCAAGGCTCCTCATCAGGTGAATTTAGAATGACAACTCTCTCAAATCCCTCTCGGCTTCCTCGTGCTCGAGGGCGTGGTCACACTTGATTTTATAGTGGACTTCAGAGGGCGGGCGCCCCTCCCACTTGGACTAAAATACCTTTCAGCACTAAATGGTGCTTCATAAATCGTTTTTTGACTATCAATAAATTTATTTATCATTTTAATATTTAATAATTATACACATACCCCCCCAGACATCTCAAGGAACATCCAGATAACATGCACGAGGTCCAGAGTTACGAGGCACGGGCTTGGTTAGGTGAAGAGAAAATCCATAAACTGTCCGAAGACACTTCAGGCTGTGCACTGGCCTTCGCTTCAACTGGCCGCTCCCCACACAAGCACCGAAATGCCCCAAGAAACCCCGAGAGAGACGCATACAATTATAAAACATTAAAAGAGGGCTAAAACGCCGTGGGCTAGATCCAAAAGGGCTACATTGCCGTGGTTTATGCCAACAAGGGCTTAATTTGAACAAAAAAACGAATGGTAGGTGTTAGCTAAGAGTGGTGAGGGGCATAAATCCCACGTCTGTATGGACATGGACCCTTTTTGGAGACGCTCAACGTCACAGTGGACGGAGGAAAAATTTATGTGGCTCTGCAACATCACTCAGACCAATGATGGCGGCCATTTTAACCAACTCCAGACCTGTATGGGTCGAAGAGAAAATTTTCCAAGGCTTCTGCTACATCACGAACCCCCAAATGATGGCAGCTGTACTCATTTTTACGGTTTCGAGTCATTCAGGCATACTTTCACGACGCGTTTCGAGCTTTCCCAAGGCTCCTCATCAGGTGAATTTAGAATGACAACTCTCTCAAATCCCTCTCGGCTTCCTCGTGCTCGAGGGCGTGGTCACACTTGATTTTATAGTGGACTTCAGAGGGCGGGCGCCCCTCCCACTTGAACTAAAATACCTTTCAGCACTAAATGGTGCTTCATAAATCGTTTTTTGACTATCAATAAATTTATTTATCATTTTAATATTTAATAATTATACACATACCCCCCCAGACATCTCAAGGAACATCCAGATAACATGCACGAGGTCCAGAGTTACGAGGCACGGGCTTGGTTAGGTGAAGAGAAAATCCATAAACTGTCCGAAGACACTTCAGGCTGTGCACTGGCCTTCGCTTCAACTGGCCGCTCCCCACACAAGCACCGAAATGCCCCAAGAAACCCCGAGAGAGACGCATACAATTATAAAACATTAAAAGAGGGCTAAAACGCCGTGGGCTAGATCCAAAAGGGCTACATTGCCGTGGTTTATGCCAACAAGGGCTTAATTTGAACAAAAAAACGAATGGTAGGTGTTAGCTAAGAGTGGTGAGGGGCATAAATCCCACGTCTGTATGGACATGGACCCTTTTTGGAGACGCTCAACGTCACAGTGGACGGAGGAAAAATTTATGTGGCTCTGCAACATCACTCAGACCAATGATGGCGGCCATTTTAACCAACTCCAGACCTGTATGGGTCGAAGAGAAAATTTTCCAAGGCTTCTGCTACATCACGAACCCCCAAATGATGGCAGCTGTACTCATTTTTACGGTTTCGAGTCATTCAGGCATACTTTCACGACGCGTTTCGAGCTTTCCCAAGGCTCCTCATCAGGTGAATTTAGAATGACAACTCTCTCAAATCCCTCTCGGCTTCCTCGTGCTCGAGGGCGTGGTCACACTTGATTTTATAGTGGACTTCAGAGGGCGGGCGCCCCTCCCACTTGAACTAAAATACCTTTCAGCACTAAATGGTGCTTCATAAATCGTTTTTTGACTATCAATAAATTTATTTATCATTTTAATATTTAATAATTATACACATACCCCCCCAGACATCTCAAGGAACATCCAGATAACATGCACGAGGTCCAGAGTTACGAGGCACGGGCTTGGTTAGGTGAAGAGAAAATCCATAAACTGTCCGAAGACACTTCAGGCTGTGCACTGGCCTTCGCTTCAACTGGCCGCTCCCCACACAAGCACCGAAATGCCCCAAGAAACCCCGAGAGAGACGCATACAATTATAAAACATTAAAAGAGGGCTAAAACGCCGTGGGCTAGATCCAAAAGGGCTACATTGCCGTGGTTTATGCCAACAAGGGCTTAATTTGAACAAAAAAACGAATGGTAGGTGTTAGCTAAGAGTGGTGAGGGGCATAAATCCCACGTCTGTATGGACATGGACCCTTTTTGGAGACGCTCAACGTCACAGTGGACGGAGGAAAAATTTATGTGGCTCTGCAACATCACTCAGACCAATGATGGCGGCCATTTTAACCAACTCCAGACCTGTATGGGTCGAAGAGAAAATTTTCCAAGGCTTCTGCTACATCACGAACCCCCAAATGATGGCAGCTGTACTCATTTTTACGGTTTCGAGTCATTCAGGCATACTTTCACGACGCGTTTCGAGCTTTCCCAAGGCTCCTCATCAGGTGAATTTAGAATGACAACTCTCTCAAATCCCTCTCGGCTTCCTCGTGCTCGAGGGCGTGGTCACACTTGATTTTATAGTGGACTTCAGAGGGCGGGCGCCCCTCCCACTTGAACTAAAATACCTTTCAGCACTAAATGGTGCTTCATAAATCGTTTTTTGACTATCAATAAATTTATTTATCATTTTAATATTTAATAATTATACACATACCCCCCCAGACATCTCAAGGAACATCCAGATAACATGCACGAGGTCCAGAGTTACGAGGCACGGGCTTGGTTAGGTGAAGAGAAAATCCATAAACTGTCCGAAGACACTTCAGGCTGTGCACTGGCCTTCGCTTCAACTGGCCGCTCCCCACACAAGCACCGAAATGCCCCAAGAAACCCCGAGAGAGACGCATACAATTATAAAACATTAAAAGAGGGCTAAAACGCCGTGGGCTAGATCCAAAAGGGCTACATTGCCGTGGTTTATGCCAACAAGGGCTTAATTTGAACAAAAAAACGAATGGTAGGTGTTAGCTAAGAGTGGTGAGGGGCATAAATCCCACGTCTGTATGGACATGGACCCTTTTTGGAGACGCTCAACGTCACAGTGGACGGAGGAAAAATTTATGTGGCTCTGCAACATCACTCAGACCAATGATGGCGGCCATTTTAACCAACTCCAGACCTGTATGGGTCGAAGAGAAAATTTTCCAAGGCTTCTGCTACATCACGAACCCCCAAATGATGGCAGCTGTACTCATTTTTACGGTTTCGAGTCATTCAGGCATACTTTCACGACGCGTTTCGAGCTTTCCCAAGGCTCCTCATCAGGTGAATTTAGAATGACAACTCTCTCAAATCCCTCTCGGCTTCCTCGTGCTCGAGGGCGTGGTCACACTTGATTTTATAGTGGACTTCAGAGGGCGGGCGCCCCTCCCACTTGAACTAAAATACCTTTCAGCACTAAATGGTGCTTCATAAATCGTTTTTTGACTATCAATAAATTTATTTATCATTTTAATATTTAATAATTATACACATACCCCCCCAGACATCTCAAGGAACATCCAGATAACATGCACGAGGTCCAGAGTTACGAGGCACGGGCTTGGTTAGGTGAAGAGAAAATCCATAAACTGTCCGAAGACACTTCAGGCTGTGCACTGGCCTTCGCTTCAACTGGCCGCTCCCCACACAAGCACCGAAATGCCCCAAGAAACCCCGAGAGAGACGCATACAATTATAAAACATTAAAAGAGGGCTAAAACGCCGTGGGCTAGATCCAAAAGGGCTACATTGCCGTGGTTTATGCCAACAAGGGCTTAATTTGAACAAAAAAACGAATGGTAGGTGTTAGCTAAGAGTGGTGAGGGGCATAAATCCCACGTCTGTATGGACATGGACCCTTTTTGGAGACGCTCAACGTCACAGTGGACGGAGGAAAAATTTATGTGGCTCTGCAACATCACTCAGACCAATGATGGCGGCCATTTTAACCAACTCCAGACCTGTATGGGTCGAAGAGAAAATTTTCCAAGGCTTCTGCTACATCACGAACCCCCAAATGATGGCAGCTGTACTCATTTTTACGGTTTCGAGTCATTCAGGCATACTTTCACGACGCGTTTCGAGCTTTCCCAAGGCTCCTCATCAGGTGAATTTAGAATGACAACTCTCTCAAATCCCTCTCGGCTTCCTCGTGCTCGAGGGCGTGGTCACACTTGATTTTATAGTGGACTTCAGAGGGCGGGCGCCCCTCCCACTTGAACTAAAATACCTTTCAGCACTAAATGGTGCTTCATAAATCGTTTTTTGACTATCAATAAATTTATTTATCATTTTAATATTTAATAATTATACACATACCCCCCCAGACATCTCAAGGAACATCCAGATAACATGCACGAGGTCCAGAGTTACGAGGCACGGGCTTGGTTAGGTGAAGAGAAAATCCATAAACTGTCCGAAGACACTTCAGGCTGTGCACTGGCCTTCGCTTCAACTGGCCGCTCCCCACACAAGCACCGAAATGCCCCAAGAAACCCCGAGAGAGACGCATACAATTATAAAACATTAAAAGAGGGCTAAAACGCCGTGGGCTAGATCCAAAAGGGCTACATTGCCGTGGTTTATGCCAACAAGGGCTTAATTTGAACAAAAAAACGAATGGTAGGTGTTAGCTAAGAGTGGTGAGGGGCATAAATCCCACGTCTGTATGGACATGGACCCTTTTTGGAGACGCTCAACGTCACAGTGGACGGAGGAAAAATTTATGTGGCTCTGCAACATCACTCAGACCAATGATGGCGGCCATTTTAACCAACTCCAGACCTGTATGGGTCGAAGAGAAAATTTTCCAAGGCTTCTGCTACATCACGAACCCCCAAATGATGGCAGCTGTACTCATTTTTACGGTTTCGAGTCATTCAGGCATACTTTCACGACGCGTTTCGAGCTTTCCCAAGGCTCCTCATCAGGTGAATTTAGAATGACAACTCTCTCAAATCCCTCTCGGCTTCCTCGTGCTCGAGGGCGTGGTCACACTTGATTTTATAGTGGACTTCAGAGGGCGGGCGCCCCTCCCACTTGAACTAAAATACCTTTCAGCACTAAATGGTGCTTCATAAATCGTTTTTTGACTATCAATAAATTTATTTATCATTTTAATATTTAATAATTATACACATACCCCCCCAGACATCTCAAGGAACATCCAGATAACATGCACGAGGTCCAGAGTTACGAGGCACGGGCTTGGTTAGGTGAAGAGAAAATCCATAAACTGTCCGAAGACACTTCAGGCTGTGCACTGGCCTTCGCTTCAACTGGCCGCTCCCCACACAAGCACCGAAATGCCCCAAGAAACCCCGAGAGAGACGCATACAATTATAAAACATTAAAAGAGGGCTAAAACGCCGTGGGCTAGATCCAAAAGGGCTACATTGCCGTGGTTTATGCCAACAAGGGCTTAATTTGAACAAAAAAACGAATGGTAGGTGTTAGCTAAGAGTGGTGAGGGGCATAAATCCCACGTCTGTATGGACATGGACCCTTTTTGGAGACGCTCAACGTCACAGTGGACGGAGGAAAAATTTATGTGGCTCTGCAACATCACTCAGACCAATGATGGCGGCCATTTTAACCAACTCCAGACCTGTATGGGTCGAAGAGAAAATTTTCCAAGGCTTCTGCTACATCACGAACCCCCAAATGATGGCAGCTGTACTCATTTTTACGGTTTCGAGTCATTCAGGCATACTTTCACGACGCGTTTCGAGCTTTCCCAAGGCTCCTCATCAGGTGAATTTAGAATGACAACTCTCTCAAATCCCTCTCGGCTTCCTCGTGCTCGAGGGCGTGGTCACACTTGATTTTATAGTGGACTTCAGAGGGCGGGCGCCCCTCCCACTTGAACTAAAATACCTTTCAGCACTAAATGGTGCTTCATAAATCGTTTTTTGACTATCAATAAATTTATTTATCATTTTAATATTTAATAATTATACACATACCCCCCCAGACATCTCAAGGAACATCCAGATAACATGCACGAGGTCCAGAGTTACGAGGCACGGGCTTGGTTAGGTGAAGAGAAAATCCATAAACTGTCCGAAGACACTTCAGGCTGTGCACTGGCCTTCGCTTCAACTGGCCGCTCCCCACACAAGCACCGAAATGCCCCAAGAAACCCCGAGAGAGACGCATACAATTATAAAACATTAAAAGAGGGCTAAAACGCCGTGGGCTAGATCCAAAAGGGCTACATTGCCGTGGTTTATGCCAACAAGGGCTTAATTTGAACAAAAAAACGAATGGTAGGTGTTAGCTAAGAGTGGTGAGGGGCATAAATCCCACGTCTGTATGGACATGGACCCTTTTTGGAGACGCTCAACGTCACAGTGGACGGAGGAAAAATTTATGTGGCTCTGCAACATCACTCAGACCAATGATGGCGGCCATTTTAACCAACTCCAGACCTGTATGGGTCGAAGAGAAAATTTTCCAAGGCTTCTGCTACATCACGAACCCCCAAATGATGGCAGCTGTACTCATTTTTACGGTTTCGAGTCATTCAGGCATACTTTCACGACGCGTTTCGAGCTTTCCCAAGGCTCCTCATCAGGTGAATTTAGAATGACAACTCTCTCAAATCCCTCTCGGCTTCCTCGTGCTCGAGGGCGTGGTCACACTTGATTTTATAGTGGACTTCAGAGGGCGGGCGCCCCTCCCACTTGAACTAAAATACCTTTCAGCACTAAATGGTGCTTCATAAATCGTTTTTTGACTATCAATAAATTTATTTATCATTTTAATATTTAATAATTATACACATACCCCCCCAGACATCTCAAGGAACATCCAGATAACATGCACGAGGTCCAGAGTTACGAGGCACGGGCTTGGTTAGGTGAAGAGAAAATCCATAAACTGTCCGAAGACACTTCAGGCTGTGCACTGGCCTTCGCTTCAACTGGCCGCTCCCCACACAAGCACCGAAATGCCCCAAGAAACCCCGAGAGAGACGCATACAATTATAAAACATTAAAAGAGGGCTAAAACGCCGTGGGCTAGATCCAAAAGGGCTACATTGCCGTGGTTTATGCCAACAAGGGCTTAATTTGAACAAAAAAACGAATGGTAGGTGTTAGCTAAGAGTGGTGAGGGGCATAAATCCCACGTCTGTATGGACATGGACCCTTTTTGGAGACGCTCAACGTCACAGTGGACGGAGGAAAAATTTATGTGGCTCTGCAACATCACTCAGACCAATGATGGCGGCCATTTTAACCAACTCCAGACCTGTATGGGTCGAAGAGAAAATTTTCCAAGGCTTCTGCTACATCACGAACCCCCAAATGATGGCAGCTGTACTCATTTTTACGGTTTCGAGTCATTCAGGCATACTTTCACGACGCGTTTCGAGCTTTCCCAAGGCTCCTCATCAGGTGAATTTAGAATGACAACTCTCTCAAATCCCTCTCGGCTTCCTCGTGCTCGAGGGCGTGGTCACACTTGATTTTATAGTGGACTTCAGAGGGCGGGCGCCCCTCCCACTTTGACTAAAATACCTTTCAGCACTAAATGGTGCTTCATAAATCGTTTTTTGACTATCAATAAATTTATTTATCATTTTAATATTTAATAATTATACACATACCCCCCCAGACATCTCAAGGAACATCCAGATAACATGCACGAGGTCCAGAGTTACGAGGCACGGGCTTGGTTAGGTGAAGAGAAAATCCATAAACTGTCCGAAGACACTTCAGGCTGTGCACTGGCCTTCGCTTCAACTGGCCGCTCCCCACACAAGCACCGAAATGCCCCAAGAAACCCCGAGAGAGACGCATACAATTATAAAACATTAAAAGAGGGCTAAAACGCCGTGGGCTAGATCCAAAAGGGCTACATTGCCGTGGTTTATGCCAACAAGGGCTTAATTTGAACAAAAAAACGAATGGTAGGTGTTAGCTAAGAGTGGTGAGGGGCATAAATCCCACGTCTGTATGGACATGGACCCTTTTTGGAGACGCTCAACGTCACAGTGGACGGAGGAAAAATTTATGTGGCTCTGCAACATCACTCAGACCAATGATGGCGGCCATTTTAACCAACTCCAGACCTGTATGGGTCGAAGAGAAAATTTTCCAAGGCTTCTGCTACATCACGAACCCCCAAATGATGGCAGCTGTACTCATTTTTACGGTTTCGAGTCATTCAGGCATACTTTCACGACGCGTTTCGAGCTTTCCCAAGGCTCCTCATCAGGTGAATTTAGAATGACAACTCTCTCAAATCCCTCTCGGCTTCCTCGTGCTCGAGGGCGTGGTCACACTTGATTTTATAGTGGACTTCAGAGGGCGGGCGCCCCTCCCACTTTGAACTAAAATACCTTTCAGCACTAAATGGTGCTTCATAAATCGTTTTTTGACTATCAATAAATTTATTTATCATTTTAATATTTAATAATTATACACATACCCCCCCCAGACATCTCAAGGAACATCCAGATAACATGCACGAGGTCCAGAGTTACGAGGCACGGGCTTGGTTAGGTGAAGAGAAAATCCATAAACTGTCCGAAGACACTTCAGGCTGTGCACTGGCCTTCGCTTCAACTGGCCGCTCCCCACACAAGCACCGAAATGCCCCAAGAAACCCCGAGAGAGACGCATACAATTATAAAACATTAAAAGAGGGCTAAAACGCCGTGGGCTAGATCCAAAAGGGCTACATTGCCGTGGTTTATGCCAACAAGGGCTTAATTTGAACAAAAAACGAATGGTAGTGTTAGCTAAGAGTGGTGAGGGGCATAAATCCCACGTCTGTATGGACATGGACCCTTTTTGGAGACGCTCAACGTCACAGTGGACGGAGGAAAAATTTATGTGGCTCTGCAACATCACTCAGACCAATGATGGCGGCCATTTTAACCAACTCCAGACCTGTATGGGTCGAAGAGAAAATTTTCCAAGGCTTCTGCTACATCACGAACCCCCAAATGATGGCAGCTGTACTCATTTTTACGGTTTCGAGTCATTCAGGCATACTTTCACGACGCGTTTCGAGCTTTCCCAAGGCTCCTCATCAGGTGAATTTAGAATGACAACTCTCTCAAATCCCTCTCGGCTTCCTCGTGCTCGAGGGCGTGGTCACACTTGATTTTATAGTGGACTTCAGAGGGCGGGCGCCCCTCCCACTTTGACTAAAATACCTTTCAGCACTAAATGGTGCTTCATAAATCGTTTTTTTGACTATCAATAAATTTATTTATCATTTTAATATTTAATAATTATACACATACCCCCCAGACATCTCAAGGAACATCCAGATAACATGCACGAGGTCCAGAGTTACGAGGCACGGGCTTGGTTAGGTGAAGAGAAAATCCATAAACTGTCCGAAGACACTTCAGGCTGTGCACTGGCCTTCGCTTCAACTGGCCGCTCCCCACACAAGCACCGAAATGCCCCAAGAAACCCCGAGAGAGACGCATACAATTATAAAACATTAAAAGAGGGCTAAAACGCCGTGGGCTAGATCCAAAGGCTACATTGCCGTGGTTTATGCCAACAAGGGCTTAATTTGAACAAAAAAACGAATGGTAGGTGTTAGCTAAGAGTGGTGAGGGGCATAAATCCCACGTCTGTATGGACATGGACCCTTTTTGGAGACGCTCAACGTCACAGTGGACGGAGGAAAAATTTATGTGGCTCTGCAACATCACTCAGACCAATGATGGCGGCCATTTTAACCAACTCCAGACTGTATGGGTCGAAGAGAAAATTTTCCAAGGCTTCTGCTACATCACGAACCCCCAAATGATGGCAGCTGTACTCATTTTTACGGTTTCGAGTCATTCAGGCATACTTTCACGACGCGTTTCGAGCTTTCCCAAGGCTCCTCATCAGGTGAATTTAGAATGACAACTCTCTCAAATCCCTCTCGGCTTCCTCGTGCTCGAGGGCGTGGTCACACTTGATTTTATAGTGGACTTCAGAGGGCGGGCGCCCCTCCCACTTTGACTAAAATACCTTTCAGCACTAAATGGTGCTTCATAAATCGTTTTTTGACTATCAATAAATTATTTATCATTTTAATATTTAATAATTATACACATACCCCCCCAGACATCTCAAGGAACATCCAGATAACATGCACGAGGTCCAGAGTTACGAGGCACGGGCTTGGTTAGGTGAAGAGAAAATCCATAAACTGTCCGAAGACACTTCAGGCTGTGCACTGGCCTTCGCTTCAACTGGCCGCTCCCCACACAAGCACCGAAATGCCCCAAGAAACCCGAGAGAGACGCATACAATTATAAAACATTAAAAGAGGGCTAAAACGCCGTGGGCTAGATCCAAAAGGGCTACATTGCCGTGGTTTATGCCAACAAGGGCTTAATTTGAACAAAAAACGAATGGTAGGTGTTAGCTAAGAGTGGTGAGGGGCATAAATCCCACGTCTGTATGGACATGGACCCTTTTTGGAGACGCTCAACGTCACAGTGGACGGAGGAAAAATTTATGTGGCTCTGCAACATCACTCAGACCAATGATGGCGGCCATTTTAACCAACTCCAGACCTGTATGGGTCGAAGAGAAAATTTTCCAAGGCTTCTGCTACATCACGAACCCCCAAATGATGGCAGCTGTACTCATTTTTACGGTTTCGAGTCATTCAGGCATACTTTCACGACGCGTTTCGAGCTTTCCCAAGGCTCCTCATCAGGTGAATTTAGAATGACAACTCTCTCAAATCCCTCTCGGCTTCCTCGTGCTCGAGGGCGTGGTCACACTTGATTTTATAGTGGACTTCAGAGGGCGGGCGCCCTCCCACTTTGACTAAAATACCTTTCAGCACTAAATGGTGCTTCATAAATCGTTTTTTTGACTATCAATAAATTTATTTATCATTTTAATATTTAATAATTATACACATACCCCCCCAGACATCTCAAGGAACATCCAGATAACATGCACGAGGTCCAGAGTTACGAGGCACGGGCTTGGTTAGGTGAAGAGAAAATCCATAAACTGTCCGAAGACACTTCAGGCTGTGCACTGGCCTTCGCTTCAACTGGCCGCTCCCCACAACAAGCACCGAAATGCCCAAGAAACCCCGAGAGAGACGCATACAATTATAAAACATTAAAAGAGGGCTAAAACGCCGGTGGGCTAGATCCAAAAGGGCTACATTGCCGTGGTTTATGCCAACAAGGGCTTAATTTGAACAAAAAACGAATGGTAGGTGTTAGCTAAGAGTGGTGAGGGGCATAAATCCCACGTCTGTATGGACATGGACCCTTTTTGGAGACGCTCAACGTCACAGTGGACGGAGGAAAAAATTTATGTGGCTCTGCAAACATCACTCAGACCAATGATGGCGGCCATTTTAACCAACTCCAGACCTGTATGGGTCGAAGAGAAAATTTTCCAAGGCTTCTGCTACATCACGAACCCCCAAATGATGGCAAGCTGTACTCATTTTTACGGTTTCGAGTCATTCAGGCATACTTTCACGACGCGTTTCGAGCTTTCCCAAGGCTCCTCATCAGGTGAATTAGAATGACAACTCTCTCAAATCCCTCTCGGCTTCCTCGTGCTCGAGGGCGTGGTCACACTTGATTTTATAGTGGACTTCAGAGGGCGGGCGCCCCTCCCACTTTGACTAAAATACCTTTCAGCACTAAATGGTGCTTCATAAATCGTTTTTTGACTATCAATAAATTTTATTTATCATTTTAATATTTAATAATTATACACATACCCCCCCAGACATCTCAAGGAACATCCAGATAACATGCACGAGGTCCAGAGTTACGAGGCACGGGCTTGGTTAGGTGAAGAGAAAATCCATAAACTGTCCGAAGACACTTCAGGCTGTGCACTGGCCTTCGCTTCAACTGGCCGCTCCCCACACAAGCACCGAAATGCCCCAAGAAACCCCGAGAGAGACGCATACAATTATAAAACATTAAAAGAGGGCTAAACGCCGTGGGCTAGATCCAAAAGGCTACATTGCCGTGGTTTATGCCAACAAGGGCTTAATTTGAACAAAAAACGAATGGTAGGTGTTAGCTAAGAGTGGTGAGGGGCATAAATCCCACGTCTGTATGGACATGGACCCTTTTTGGAGACGCTCAACGTCACAGTGGACGGAGGAAAAATTTATGTGGCTCTGCAACATCACTCAGACCAATGATGGCGGCCATTTTAACCAACTCCAGACCTGTATGGGTCGAAGAGAAAATTTTCCAAGGCTTCTGCTACATCACGACCCCCAAATGATGGCAGCTGTACTCATTTTTACGGTTTCGAGTCATTCAGGCATACTTTCACGACGCGTTTCGAGCTTTCCCAAGGCTCCTCATCAGGTGAATTTAGAATGACAACTCTCTCAAATCCCTCTCGGCTTCCTCGTGCTCGAGGGCGTGGTCACACTTGATTTTATAGTGGACTTCAGAGGGCGGGCGCCCCTCCCACTTTGACTAAAATACCTTTCAGCACTAAATGGTGCTTCATAAATCGTTTTTTGACTATCAATAAATTTATTTATCATTTTAATATTTAATAATTATACACATACCCCCCCAGACATCTCAGCTCAAGGAACATCCAGATAACATGCACGAGGTCCAGAGTTACGAGGCACGGGCTTGGTTAGGTGAAGAGAAAATCCATAAACTGTCCGAAGACACTTCAGGCTGTGCACTGGCCTTCGCTTCAACTGGCCGCTCCCCACACAAGCACCGAAATGCCCCAAGAAACCCCGAGAGAGACGCATACAATTATAAAACATTAAAAGAGGGCTAAAACGCCGTGGGCTAGATCCAAAAGGGCTACATTGCCGTGGTTTATGCCAACAAGGGCTTAATTTGAACAAAAAAACGAATGGTAGGTGTTAGCTAAGAGTGGTGAGGGGCATAAATCCCACGTCTGTATGGACATGGACCCTTTTTGGAGACGCTCAACGTCACAGTGGACGGAGGAAAAATTTATGTGGCTCTGCAACATCACTCAGACCAATGATGGCGGCCATTTTAACCAACTCCAGACCTGTATGGGTCGAAGAGAAAATTTTCCAAGGCTTCTGCTACATCACGAACCCCCAAATGATGGCAGCTGTACTCATTTTTACGGTTTCGAGTCATTCAGGCATACTTTCACGACGCGTTTCGAGCTTTCCCAAGGCTCCTCATCAGGTGAATTTAGAATGACAACTCTCTCAAATCCCTCTCGGCTTCCTCGTGCTCGAGGGCGTGGTCACACTTGATTTTATAGTGGACTTCAGAGGGCGGGCGCCCCTCCCACTTGAACTAAAATACCTTTCAGCACTAAATGGTGCTTCATAAATCGTTTTTTGACTATCAATAAATTTATTTATCATTTTAATATTTAATAATTATACACATACCCCCCCAGACATCTCAAGGAACATCCAGAT